>NC_056746.1:107144164-107154164 GCF_019279795.1 Protopterus annectens | reverse complement strand
CATGCTAGCTACAAAATGCCACACAAAGTGCTTCAGCGGTTCAGATGTGACTGCAAATAGAGTATCAGCATCCCCTTAAGAATGCTGATACTACACCGGGACACCACAGCCACCTGCTTATTATGCTCCCAATACCTTCTGCCTAGAGCAGCTGTCCCTTTGCCCCACATTTGCTATGCTCACAGGCACATGAACAGTTTTGTTACAAACTGTGAGTTTCAAGCTACCCAAAACCAAGTGCTCTGTCTGAGTTGTTCTTACTCATCCCAGATAGGAATGTTGTCTCTTAAAGTGATTAACTAACATGGATAATTGGCTCCTGTTACCTTGGGTGAAACCTGACAAAGGTATGATGAACAGAGCAGGATGGCCTGCATCTGTCCCTTCTATGTTTTTAATTATTAGCAAAGATATTCTCCAGCCCTATAGTGCCTTTTTTAGGCAATGCTATTCTGACAAACCCATAATGAAATAAGAAAAGGAAATATGAAAGTGTTACTTTTCAATGCTAGGAGCTTAAACAAGAAAAACTTCACTCCCTACAAGCCCTCCTCACAGATGTCTGTGATGTGAATGAGACATGGTTTAAAACACTGGGGAGAACTTCAGCTGTGCAGGACTATAATGCCTTTCACATGTTTGACCAGCTTCTGCAGAGGAGGGGAAAAAGGTACAGGTGTCTCAATCTTCATCAAGAAACAAATCAAATCAAGGTGGGTAAAGCAGTATGAAGCACTAAGGCTCCTTCTTGTCCAAATAACCATCAGAAAGGTCCCATACTATGTCCAAATACCCATCAGAAAGGTCCCATACTATGTCCAAATAACCATCAGAAAGGTCCCATACTATGTCCAAATACTCATCAGAAAGGTCCCATACTATGTCCAAATAACCATCAGAAAGGTCCCATACTATGTCCAAATACCCATCAGAAAGGTCCAATACTATGTCCAAATAACCATCAGAAACATCCCATACTATGTCCAAATACCCATCAGAAAGGTCCCATACTATGTCCAAATAACCATCAGAAAGGTCCCATACTATGTCCAAATACCCATCAGAAAGTTCCCATACTATGTCCAAATAATCATCAGAAAGGTCCCATATACTGTATATTAACTACCCATAGAACTCCCTCTGTGATAAAAGAAAGCCATAATGCCTATCTACAGGAGCTAGAATCACTCAGTATTAAACTCAGTACTGTTTTCCTAGGTGATCTAAACTATCCAAATATAGACTGGGAAACCTACAGCACCACTAATGCAAAAGCACAGAGATTCCTGGATTTTGTCAATACAAATACCCAGATGATACTTATGTTTCCAGCTAGGAGTCAGTCATTACCAGTTCAGAGTGCTGCCCTCTGGTCACTACCACATCCAGAGTGCTCATCAAATGCATGACAGTGGTTGTGGCTCACTTGAGATGACAAGGACTCCAGGTGGCTCCTTATTTAGACAACTGGTTCATATCTACCTTGACCCGGCATTTACTTATCCGCACAAGAGACTCTGTTCTTCAAATCTTTTCCAAGACAGGCATAACCTTAAATTGCCAAAAGTCTCATCTGTAACCTACTTACACACTAGAGTTCATAGGATCACTAGACACCACTCAAATGATTGCAAAATGTCCTCCTTCCGGAGTGTTAATCAGATGGGAAACTGTAAGACTAATCAGGAACAAGAAGGTAGCTGCCAGCCATGTTCTACAGGTGTTAGGATATATGTCCGTGGCAAATGTGTTGGTTCTGTTAGCCAGGTTTCACATGCAGATTCTGTAATAGCTTATGGCTGCTCAGTGGTCAATAATCCACCAACTGATGTCTCACCCAATTCTTATAACAGACATATGCAAAAAGAATCTTTCATGATGGATTCATTCAGAACAGGTGTCATAAGGTTAACCTTTTGTTCCCCCTCAACCACAGGCTACAGTGACCATGGATGTTTCACAGATGGGGTGGGGGGGCATTATCTGGGGAAGATGGTCCAAGGAACCTGGTCCACAGATGAAGTCAAGCTCCACATAACATCCTGGAGATGAGTGCAATGCTTCTAGTGTTGCAGGCATCTCAGACTGCTCTTCCTCTGGGGACAGTAGTGATTCAATCAGACAACATTTCAGTGGTCTGATACATAAACAAGCAAGGAGGAACCAGATCATGCACTCTATGTTGAGAAACATTCAGAGTGTGGCAATGAGCGATTTCATCCAACTGCTTTCTTATAGCAATGCACATTCCGGGAAGCATCAAACCCCCAACAAACCCAGTTAATTCCACTGAAAATGCCAAAATGTACACCACCCACTATACCAGCATATAAACAGCTGCACAGATGCGGCTGCACTCCGTAGGAACAATCAGAAGGCAAACCCCTGATACAAACCCACATGGAGGAACCATAATATCAACAAGCTTTACAATAAAAGGAAGATAATTTTAACCAAAATTGAGAAGAGAAATTTCCAGAATGATAGAGTCCTCATCACGGAAACAAACAAATCAGGAGCTTAATAAAATCCACCAAAGCTAGGTTTGAGGCTAAAATAGGTACCCAAGTCAAAGACAATCAAAAGGGCTTTTTAGTTATGTTCATAATCTCAGATTGTGAACAATGTTACCTACACCTAGACTGAAGCTATAGTGAACCTACCGGTTGATAAAATCAGCTTTAACTTTACCCCTGTCTCCCCTCTGTTTCACATAAGATATACCTAAAACTGTTTGCCTCCAATTATCACACAAGACCAAATCCTGAAAGCTTTATCAAAAGCTAAAATACTGCATCTATGGGGCCTGCAATATCCATGGATGTACCTTAAATTGCATGAAGCACAACTTAGCCACCCCCTCCCATAACACTGCTCAACCTCAATTGCCATACAAATTTTGTATCAGGTGAATGGAGAAAGCTACAGTCATTTTCCTGAATAAGGGTGGACCTTCCACAGACCCAAGTTGGAACTGGACCCTTCTCAGCTTGGATTTATCAAGGGCAGATCATACTTACTCATCCTGGTGGACTTTTTTGAAAAGTTCACCAAAGCGATTGATGTAGGTAAGATGGTGCACATTGCATAACTTGACCTGACAAAAGCTTCTGATAAAATCCCTCACTCAGACATAATAGAAAACCTAAATAAACTTGGAATAAACCCCTTCATCACCCACTGGATTGCCAACTGACTCATAGGTAGGATGCAGGAGATCAAAATAGGGCAAGCTACCTCCACAAAGAGACCAGTCACCAGTGGAATCCCCAGAGGTTCACTGCTGGGACCTGCTTTATTTGGCATTTTCTACTCTGAAGTAAAAGCCAATGCCAAAGGGCTCTGGCTGACCAAGTTAGCAGATGACTGCAAGCTGGGAGCAGTTACTGAATCCCCAAATGACTTAGCCATCCTGCAGGAAGGTTTGTCCCAAATGAATAACTGGTGCCAAAATCATGGACTAAAACTAAATGTAAAAAAAAAAAAATGCATTACTGTATCCTTTGGGAAGTCACCTATGCTGGAGAACTATCAAATTAACAATATATTTCTTAGAGTTGACCCATTTGTTATGGATTTGGGAACTTATGTGGACAGTAACCTAACATTTGACAACATATGTATATTTTTGTAAGAAAGTCCTTCTAAACTGTAAAACTTATAAAGAAAAGGATTGCATCGAGATTTAAGAATGACATTGCTCCCCCTTTACTCAGCCCTTAGACGAATCACTGAGTATAATGCCCCCCTTTGGCATGTATCTGTCCAGATACATGCAACAAATAGAGTGCCTGGAGAGATACCTTACTAAAAAATACAAGGCTTAAACAATATGTCCTACATGGACTGACTCAAAGCCCTGTCACTATACGGTATCCTACAGACTGCTAACAGGTGACGTGTGTCTGGCATACAAGGCATCCTCAGACCCAAAACTTGATGGATTTACCACACATCAGCAAGTTAAATGGCATCAGAAATGCTTAGTCCAGGGTTCTAAACCTCTTCTGCAACATCAACAAAATGGTTTGAATGGACAGGTATATCTCATAGAGGATACCACTGCTCTGGAACAGACTCCCCATCTGCAAAAAAGAAAAGCTCATCCCTGTCCATGTTCAAGAGCAACTTGGATCTACAGATGGATAATACAAACTTTACCCTAGGACTATCCCTTTACTACTAATGGACAGAGGCAGATCCTAAATGCTTGATCCCACACATGGGTCCCCTCAATTTATTTATGGTATGATCTGAGTTATTCTCACCAGGGATAATATATAGTTATGGTAATATAATTATTATATATATACAACCAACATCTTTTCAACCTTCAGTAAAGAAGTACAGGTTCTGACCAATATCTGCACAGCCTCCAGTGACAGATATCTAACATAAAATGTAATCATTTACCTCATGCATCTTTGAAAATATTGTAAAGGAGGATGATGTATAACCTTATTTAGTAGCATTTGAGAGATACGCAGCTAGAGAAAACTGGCTTTATGCTGAGTGAACCAAGAAACTACCTTCTCATCCAGCTGGGGACTCACTAAAAGTTGATATGAAGCTTGAATATATGGATGTAAATTAGTATCAGAAACTGGAAAAATAAATTCTGGCTATAGCTATAGCTTCATCCAAAGCACTGTTTCTTAAGTTTCACAAATGAGCACTTTACATGGACAGACTAGTAAGGTCACAGAGTTTATTTAATAGCTGTGTTTAAACTGTGGCTATAACATCATGCAAATAATGCAAGTAAAATTCTAGAAATGTTGGTTTTATGTAAGTTTAAAAGGTCACCCAAAAGCAGTTTAAGAAAATGTGTATTCCAGAGTGACCTTAAATCTTCTGAACAGGTTGTTTTAATAAAAACAATATCTGCTGTTAATTGAAACTGCAAACTTCAAGTCAGACTTGCTTGCATCAAGAGCTAGTAATAAGCCTTCATTTAAGTATGTTTCTTTGTCTGTAGGTAAGAAAATGTGTTTTATCATCTGAGATGTTTGTTTTAAATGTTCTAACAGAAGGCACTGTTAATAACAATAACACTACACCTGCAATGCAGCCAACAAGCTAAATATATAACACAAGATTACAGCTCCTCACCCAAAAAAGCAGACAACTGAGTGAGAAATGAATAGTTTTGTACCAGCAATGGCCATGCAGAAACCACATAAAGAAGGAGCATCGGTAAAATGATCAAGTGTTAGGCCTACAGCGCTCCTGAGCATAAGTAAAAGGTCCTGCCATAGTGAATGGATCCATGCCACAGATAGCCGCGTAATAATTTACATATGGGGTAAGCAAATATTTGGCTAAGATATTATACACTACAAAGTTTTTTTGTGTTCACAGTGAAGGCCAATTAAAAGACTAAGATTCTATTAATTGGAAGATTCAGACTTAAGATTCCTGGCTAACTATCAGATGCATATATACTTAAATATTCGGTAGGGTATAGTGAATTTAACAACAGTTATTTATTTCATTTATTTGACATTTGTTTTCTGGGAAAGTCCGACTGGGATAATATCAGTTCATATAGTGTGAACCTATACATACATACTGTAAATATTTGGGCAGCTACTAACAAGCTGAAAAAGAACACTGTCCATAGAGAAGAGTGTTTAAAAGTTGCAGTTCATAGAGATGACGTTAAACACACTTAAGCACCCTCTTTGGAACAGATGACTGATAATATAGCCTAGGCAAAAATATATTTGATATTTGTCTAAGAAATGGATTTTAATGATTCCGTCTTTCCGAATATAGTCAAGGTATACTGGCGTTAAAACAGGGATGGGCTGGTGCTTCCTGGAGTAGAGCAGGGGCAGAGTCAAGGCTGATGAGATCAACAAGTCATATTATACACTTATTTGGCAGTTTATAAGAAAAAACTAACATGGGCTTCACAAGAAATTTTAACACTAGTGAATTCATGGTTAAATGTATAGAAACCTTCATTCATGCAGAAGGGTGGTAAGCAATAAGAAGTGACTATGGTTTCAAACTGATGGCATCCGGTATATTATAACAGTGTCCAGATTACATTACACATATGTACATGTACGAATTTTCATTAAAAAGGTTATTCTTCTGAAATAACAGAAAGTTGAATATGATTTGAAAAGCAAATTTTATATTCAGACTTTCCCTGCATGAATAGCGTGATGTGCTATTAGTAATCCACATGTACTCTACTGGGTAACATATAAATATGATAAAACTAATTGAAAACAAAGGTTAAAAAAAATTCAGTTACAGAAAAAAAGAAAGCTGATTTACAGAAACTGAATGGGAATAAATTAAATAAAATCACCACAAGACATAGGCATATCTTTCAACTGCCCAGATTTTCACAGACTACCAAGATTTTTGTCTCAAATTTTGGGTCTGTTCCACATAAAATCTATGATTTTCTGGCAAATCACTTAGGACTAAAGTCAATAATGACTACATTTGAGTTTCAGAATTCATATCCATCAGAAAATCCATGCTAACACAAATCTAAGTTTATAAGAGCAATATTTAAAATCTGTCCCTATTTTTGGGCCTTTGTCCACCCATTATTTTAGGCTTCATCCAGGTTTCTTGTGCTAAGAAGTTGAGAGGTATGGATATGGATACAAAAAGAGGAAAAATACAA
Source organism: Protopterus annectens (assembly GCF_019279795.1). NCBI lineage: Eukaryota > Metazoa > Chordata > Ceratodontiformes > Protopteridae > Protopterus > Protopterus annectens. The sequence goes on along the minus strand of NC_056746.1, from coordinate 107,147,512 downwards.
GTTGTAAATGGATTTGTGAAATTACAATGGCAGCAGTAGAAAAAGGTAGAAATGTATGAATTTCTGATATGAAAACAACAAGTTCATGGAGGCTACATCTTGATTTTTTTAAGAGAGTAAAAGACAAGCTTACGAGGGATGTATTTATTTTTGAGAGAAAGGAGAATGCACATGATCATTGCAGACAATAAAAGAACATTTGAGTACACTTTAGCAAGCTGTAGATTTTTGGCATACCAAAGAAACTGTGCCATACCAATGAAACTGACAGCTCACAAGGGGCATAGTTAACCAGTCTTTTTTTCAGGTTGGGGAGGGAAACAATTGCAGTGCTCTTAGCTGTGGCATTTATAATTCCAATCTTGCTATGCTTTCTGTGTAGCACCTCTGATGATGATAATAGTACAAGACAGGTATTATATCTCATCCGCCCACAAACTAGTAAACCATCCCCTAAATGTCCCATCCCTCCAGAATCTACTCCAACCCTATCACACCACCAGACCACTAAGATCCAGCAACAAAAATCACTTGCAGATCACTAAAGCCAATAACTCTGCTGGTGAAGCACTATTCTCTTGCACCATAGCCAAATTATGGAACTCCTTTCACCCACAATTATCTCCGTACCATCATGCACCCACTTCAAAACTTTACTAAAAGCGCACCTAAAAACATGCTGGCTATGCCCTTGCAACTCCCACTCTAATATCACCCACCCCATCCAACCACTACCTTTCTTTCCACTCCACTAACTACCTTGATTATAGCAAGCTCAGATGCTCATAAGCCAGTACTTATTATACAGCAGGAACTTCTTATTGTAACATTTGTTAATGTCTGTTATGTACTTCACAGATAAAGATTCTAGTTGTCTACTGATGTACTATATTCTTCATCTGTAAATATGTTGTAAGTAATTGCTATGTTATATTGTTAATCGCTATGTAATCCAATGTAACTACTGTCTGTTTATTTTAACTGTTGAGCTTTTCTCCCCGGGCCTCCGCTGAAAATGGACCTATGTCCAGTCGGACACTCCCGGTCAACAAATGTAAATAAATAAATAATAAATAAATAAAATATCCCTGTGAATGAATCAGCGTGAATTAGGGATAATGTTACAAAAGAGTGCTTAGGCAGAAGTGTCAAGATGGACCTCTTTAAACAAAATGAGTTCAGACATCTGTGTAAGTTAAGACAGAAAAGATAATTCTGTTCTGTGAAATTATTTCAGACATCATGCTACAACTACTTCTGTGCAAGATGAGAGATGAGAGCTTTGTTAATTGGCAAGGTAAACAGGACAGAAACACTGTAGAGAGATACAAACTGAATATATTATACTATGAATAGATTATTGTGCGGCACAATGAAATTTACTGGATGTGAGAATGTCAGAAGTCACTTTCATGAAATGAGAAACCTTCCAGAATAGCATTTGTCATTTAAATGAGAAAAAAATTTTACTGGAAAATGTAAGAGCCGGTTAAGATGTATAAATTGTGTTGAAGAATGTTCCAAAGTGACCACTTAAGCTAATGGATTGTGAACTCTGCTGAGTTTTGTACTTTATCTGTAATACAAGATAGCCATTAAACTGCCATGATTAGATTCACTTTGAGATTCTTGGGAACCTGCTTTATTACGTGCAAAACTAAACCTGCTTTGTTACTGTGTGACTTTGTCTCCAAAAGATTTTGTTTGTGATTAGCACCTTCAGATCTGCAGTTAGCTTTATGCAATCAAAGTTAAGAATGGGAGATTTATCAATGCAGTGTTTTACTTATCCAAGGCATTTAACAGTGTCAGCCGTCTTTTCATGTTTAATCGACTTTTTAAACTTGACAATGGACAGTTCTGTCTTAACTGTTTTTCTACTTTCTAGGCATGAAACTGACATTTGGAAATGAGGGAGCTGGACTTTCCTCTTTTGTGGTCATCTGTCTTGTCTCATAGTGGCCAGTGCTTGCCCTATTACTTTTCTCCATACTTGCAGACAGTATGTGAAACTTCTATGGTGGCAGTTGTCTAATAATTAAACATATGACTCAACCCTCTTTCGTTTGGGTAATTTCAGTATCAGAAATACATGGGGAGCTACTAGAGTCATCCGCTGTGACAGTAGTATATCTTCTGTGATGTTTTGATGATTTACCTCTAGAGTTTCCTGTAGGGAACCTAAGGAACCTCCAAGATGAACCTCTTTTATCAGGCCACATGGCCGTTTTCCCTATCCCTGTTGTACCTCAAGGACCACTGTCTTTTCTTCATTGCACTGGAGCCAAGAAAGACAACAAACTCAGCAAAAACTCTAAGTTCAGGTTGAATCACATTATCAATATGTGAACTAAGTCATATACAGTCAATGGCAAAATAGCAGAAAGACACTCTTGTCTTTCCCATGCTTCTCCAATGCCCTTAACTTAGCTCCCCCCTGGATGGCAGAAGTATATTATAAATTTCAGCTATTTGCTCAGATTGCAGCAATAAAGTAGCCTCACTCTAGCAAGGACATACTTTGGTCTCACATAGGTAAAAAAGTTTTTTGTGTTACCAAAACTGTCCCAGCCTGTTTGAATCAAATGGCAACAGAAGTTAGAAATGAAAACTTTGTTTAGTTTCCAAGTTGAAATAAAACAGCACCTAGTCTCTGTATGCAATATTGTCTTCATCTTTCACTGGACCTCACATTTATGAGCCCAATAAATAAACTAATAATCACACCAAATGATGTCTTTGCTTGTGTGTGTGTGTGTGTGTGTGTGTGTGTGTGTGTGTGTATAATAGAGAGAGAGAGAGAGAGAGAGAGAGAGAGAGAGAGAGAGAGAGAGTTAACTGTGACTACTGGAAGGGTAGGGGATAAGCAGTTTAGACGTTGCATATCACTGCTTAAGTTGATTAAAGGTTCAACTAACACGTGATTCAGTGTGGCATCTGAAGTAGAAGAACTGGCCAAGCAAAGTTCTTAGATGTTTTGCTGTGGACCAGATCATTAGGATTGCTTAGATGGCCAAGAGTATGGATGGCCACCCCATTCCACTGGGTTATAGGGATAAAGCCCTAACTATGGCAGTCAACCCAGGTTCGATTAGTGGCTCAGGTGACTGATGGACTAGCAGGGAGGGATGGGTGTGCCTATCTGTGGTGGAAGGGCATTTGTTGATGACACTTTCTTAAGGGAAGGCATGCTTCAAAGGGGGAGATGCCCTAAAACATAGTTAAGAAATGTAGGAAGCAGAGCAGAGAAGTTGGTAGGACATACAAATAAAAAAATCCCCTCCAGGAACACAGTGGAGATGGCCACCATGCAACCCCTAGGATGCCTTTAGGATCCACAACCAGCTC
>NC_056746.1:107119164-107141664 GCF_019279795.1 Protopterus annectens | reverse complement strand
GAGAGACGTGTGGAACACAAGACACAATGTGATCTGTGAAGATAACAACATGTATCTCAGTCCAAGTCTAACATTATGATAGCAGACTATCCTGTGAAGTGGTATTGGGGAAAATGGCCAGATAATTATTTTCAGTTTCCAAAACTGTTTCTGTTGGCTAGCCAAGGCTAGTCTTTTCTCCTAACTAGGGCTAATCATTTCTGTCTGATATAAACAGATTTAGCAATATTTTTCAGAATACTGCACTGTAGAGAAAGTAACTCTGATGACAAACAGCATCACGTGGATCATTCCTAAACCATGCTTGATACGTTTTCCAAACCAGAGCCCTTAAACATCAAATGTTAACCACTAGCTCTGTGGGCTCTGAGATGGCGGAGTATAATATGACTTGTTTTAATCAGGATTAAGAAGTATTTCTGGACTGGAAATGTGTCTTTTTCACTGAACAGAGGGTTCCGATCAATGGTCTCAAGTTCTGATAGAACCATTTTATATTATTTAAAAGGCCAAGAAGACATAGAAGATCATTAGTCATCATGCAACCCTTTAAAGAGGGTAATGCAGCCATTATGATAATGTGGGAACTACTCCTTTGACCACAAATAGACCTGATTGGTTCTTTGACAGTTCAGGTTAGGCAAAGGGTAATCATGCTCTCTAAAGTGGAATTTTATTCTAGCCAACCAGTTTAGATTAAAGGTTCCAGGCACAGTTACATTATTCTTATCTCCTGTAAGGTGCACGTATTTCAGTACATGTCTAACAGATTACAGGAAGATGGAGGTGTATATGAACAATGCTCACCAGCAGCTTAGCAAGACCTCCTAATATAAGATGAATCTGCACCCATTCATGGCCATCATCTTTAAAAGAGGCATCTCTTTTTCTTTGAGAGAGGTTTTCATGAATTTTGAGTCTCTTCTTAACAAAACGAAAAGCACCACCACCTGTTCTGTGTCCTGGTCCGTTATCCATAAAGAAGTCCTTTTATGATGTAGGAAGTGGAGACAGAAGTTATCCTTGTATCGGGACTCATGACGACTAGGATATTAGAGTTTTCTGCCATAATACAAGACTGAAGAAGTTACCACTTATTATTGTTAATATGATTAATGTTTAGGAGGAGTATTCTGACACCCTTAAAAAATCCATGTCTGAATTAGGAAGGGATTGTGGTCAGGATTCATCTCAGTATCACCAACACTCAATATTTTTATGGTAGAGAGACAGAGATATACAAGGATTTTTTTAATGATTTTGTCAGGTGTGAGTGTAGCAGACAGGCAGAAATCCCTAATCTGAAGTTGTTTCTAGAAGATTCAAACTCTTTTTATCATGCAATAGGTCCATCATATACAGGGTGAGATATTCTAAATGTATGATTCCTCATTATCAGTTCTGTCCTTAAGCTGATCAAAGGGAGGACACAAGATAGGGTAAAAACTAAGGTGGTCAGTAAGGAGTGTGCATCCCATGAGAAAAACACGCAAGGCAACGCACATGGCTAAGGAGAGGAGATAACCCAGCATGCCTTGGGAAGTAGTAAAGGGTTAAGGGAGTAGAAGGAGTAGCGGGACTTTATGAACCGTGGTCCAAGAGAAGCCAGAGGAATAGGGGTGTTTGTGGTCAGAGGAGCGTATGGGACACTCAGTCCTAATTGAATAAAGGTAATGGGGGAAAACACAGTACTAGTAGTGGACTCACTGAGAATGTCAGAGTAACCTCATCCATTTTAAATTGTAAGGCACAGGTAGAGGTAAGGTTCTAAAAAAGAGATTAGCCTCATTCAGTACGGAGGGAGTCAGACTTTGAACAGTGAGAATAAAAGGTATGATCCCTACTTGTTCCCTTACAAATACTGTATGTAACTGGACAAATAACCAGTTTCTCCTGTGTGACATACAGCTTTCATCTTTGCAGTGGTCTTTACGACTGCTCATCATGCAAGGTCACTTTAATCACATTTGTGTGTCTCTTTGTATCATGACAACAACGAATCCTCAAAGGATTTTGTGCTGCTGTACTGTGTATTATTATTTTAATGGTATATTAATGCCACCCACTTCTTTGTAAATAATATATTCATACCTGATACTGTATGTAACAAGATCATAGCTGAAAAGGGTCCTTGGTCCAGTATATCTACCTTAAATAAATAAAATAAGTAAAATATAACAGGAATTGGCGCAATTTCAGTTTTTCCATTTAGGACTATAGTGTGATCCACTGAGTCTATGGTGTACAAGTTTAAAACCCAACTGCAATCCGAATGACCTAGTGGACAGGGGAGCTGGAAATGTTGGCAGGGTAGGTTGAGAATGAGCAGTCAGTGCTGGCTCAGCTATCCATAGGTCTTTAGTCTGCTGCATTCACTACCAACAAGCAGAGAGTTGAGGTGCCAGAAAAAGCAGTGAGTGTAGGATGTGAGCTATCAAGCCATTTATGGTAGCTTTCCATGGGCCTGTGGATGACAGCACTACAGAAAGAAAAAGCAGCAGGCCCTTGTAGGGATGAGAGGGCCTACATGAACCACTGATATACTAGAGTTAGGGCTTAATGTCAAAGGCCCCTCCCTTCACCAGTCAGGTGATGATATTGGATGGCTTCAAAGTACCTCTGTGCAGTTCCTCAGCATGGGGATAATTAGGGTCTGACTTTAAATACAAATGGTTCTGGTTTTGAGTAGGGCAAAGCTAGACCCTCAGACTACTGAGATGAGGATGGCACCTTGTCATTTAGCTGACCTGAGGGTTTGATACCATGAGGCAAACTTTCTCCAAAAAGAGGGGGATCCCTCCATTGGGTGATATGGGGTGCTGGTTGGATGGGAGAGACTTGGGGAATGAATGGGCAGCCACTGAGAATGTCTTTATGGTTGTCAGGTGTGAGATGCAAAATAGTTCCCTGAAAAAATGTTGTAGTCTGATTCAAAGCATAAATAAACCGTTCAGAGATTTTTTTTATTAACATATAGCGATATAGCGATCACCCACTTGCATGTTTGCCCTGATAGGTGCCAGATTTCAGGATTTGTATTGAATTTAAAAAATTACCTGGAAAAACTGAGCCTCCATCTTGGCCTCTTCATATGTACTTTTGTTTTCCCAGTTAATTATCTTCTACAAAGACCATTAATTGCTATTTAACAAAACAACTGTACATTTCAAATGGCTTGAACTGTTCCCATTCAGTTTTAAGAGTCTCATTACTGGAACAAAACAGATGCTCAACCACTCAAAAATGTTTCTAGGTCATTTGAAATCATAGAAGTGAAAGAAGAATATTAGATCTCACTTGGGACTTAAACCCAAGGCCTCCAGTATACCATGCTGGTATCACTGATGATGGACCAGCAACAGACCCTGGACAGACAAGTGTTGAGTTTTCCCATAACAGCCTCATCCCTTCAGCTAGGAAACCCCCAATGTTGTGACCAATGTCAGATTTCAAACACACACACACACACACACACACACACACACACACACACACACACACACACACACACACACACACACACACACATTAAGCTCCCTATCCAGGCACTGGAATCACAGAAGTGAAAGTGGTTGCCATGCAGGGGAGTTCCTAGCTGAAGTGACAGTGTTCTTAATGGAAAACTCATCACATATCTATTTAGTGTCTTTTACTGGGGTAGCAACACTGACACCAACATGGTATGTTGGAGGTATTGGGATTGAGTCCCAAGTGAGAGCTAATGTCATCTTTCTACTTCTAAGATTCTGGCAGTGCATGTGCAGGAAACTTTCCCTGTATGTGTTTGTGTGTGTGCGTGTGTGTCGTTGTTATTTGACCTTATGTGTCATTTGTATAAATGTTCATAGTTTGAGAGCTTTCTTTTTCCCCTTCATAAATTAGTGGGAAATGTTTTTTGAACGCCACGTTTAAGCCACACTTCTCAGAAGCCACATATCCAGTTCTTCTAGAATGCATATAGTGCTATTATTAGTTTTGCATGATTTATGAAGTTTTAAACGCACTGGAAAGCCATGCAGATATTATTAGTACACAATATTTTCATTAACACTGAGCTGCTGGGTAAACCTTAACTTTGCTGCTTCTGTTAAACACACACACAAAGCAGCTGACTGAATTGCGTACTTCTGCACTGTGACACAGCTTTGCCCATGTGTACTGCATGTTACTGACACATGGGTGGACATGCAATAAACAAATATATGACATCTGTCAGTCCCATCGCGCCTCTTCTGTACTGCTTAGCACGAGTTGTCTCACATTGTGTTTTTCTTGGTCAGCAAAGCATAGAATTAGGAAAGGTCAGTGAAGTGTCCAAGACTATAAGATTGTTTCCCTGCCTTTCTCAAAGGCTTCCTTGTTTTTACACTGAACAGTTCAGTACCTGTATATACTTTATTTATAGACAGGGGCATCCATTTGCATGTAGTCTGTGTACTAGAGCCATGAGCGCATTCAGTCAGCTGTGGACATACACTCAGCAGCAGTAGAGTTCTTATGGGAGTTACCACAAGCTGAATTCACTAAATACGAGGACTATCCATTATTCTCATAATTGTTTGTGAATATAAGTGATGATAGCAAAAACTACTGAGTAGCCCTTTCTGTTTGCCCTGTGCTCTGTAACATAGCCATGATTATCTGCTGGCCATTGGTTTCTTTTCATTTCATCCTGTTCCTGTCTACTTCAAGGGTCTATCTTGCCCTTATTTGAATTGCACTTTTGATTTAAAGAGAATTTTGCTGCATCCAGCAATGCATTTCATCTGTTCACGGCTTTCTTCCCTCTAAACATAAAGAGATTAACTCATTGTTTGAATATGTAAGTTTCTAGCTTTGTGATAGCTGCTTACAACATCCTTATAAATGAGGCAAGAGAAATGTAGCTCACAGCAGGTGTAGGCATGAATGTGTTAATAAGCTCTGTCACCCCTATCAGCCCAACAAAGCAAAAGCACATTATAAGCTACGTCATGTGCAACCAATACATACAACATATTTATACTCTAAAGCTTTTAGATGCTTTTAAGTAAAGATTGAAGCTGTTTCTTTTCAACTCTGCTGTGTGTTTCAGTGCTGCGGACGTCTTGATGACATCTTTGGGCATTATTTAATTTTTTTTTATCTGGTAAGTTTATACATCTAGAACAAACACTAAAACCATGTCTAATGTCATGGCAAAAAGTTTCATTATGTCGGATGCACTTGGTTTAAAATGATCATTTATCTTTCTCCTGTGACTCAGTTTTATAAATGAAATAGTACTTATTCACCACACAGTGTTCTCACCTGATCATATCGCCAGTTGCATGGATGTTTATATTATATAATTCTTTGTCATCTGTAACTTCAAGGGGTGCATCTCCTCATACTTTGAGAGAAAGAGAATTTTTAAGAACAAAATAAAACTGCCTAGTCAGCTTATGGGCTCCCAACTAATCTGACATTTCAATACCTGCCTGTAGTATTTGTGAACATATTTTTGGGTTGCTTTGTGATCGTCTGTGAAGTAAGAGGTTGACATTCCATTTAAATACTGAGGATAATATATATTAATATGGGGGGGGGTCCACATTCATTCAAAGACCTTTACAGAAACCCCACGTATGTACACTGGTTTCCATTCACAAGAAGCAGAAAAACCTAATTTATATTTATCTGAAGATGTGAAGTGGATTTATATTTTATATTGCTCAGTATTTCAACACAACACCTTCTGGAGCTTCTACTATTTACAGTCAGTAACAGATCAGTGATTTTTTTCACCCTCAAATGTTCTGTCGACTGTTAATGTGACAAAGTGTTTGACTTTTGTCAATACTATATAGTGAGCAATGCACTCACAGTATATATAGAGGAATATTACTGGCTAGACATCTAATACATATCTTATATAATAGCAGTGTGGAGAGAAAGGCGTATCCTAGATGACTGAAGAATAAACATATTCGTGCCAGTGTACAAGAACAAAGGGGCATCCACAACTGTGGGCAGTACAGAGGCATCAAACTCCTATCACATTGCATGAAAGTTCTGGAAAGGGTGCTTCATAAATGAATAAGCAGAGTAGTATAATGTAAGATGGGAGATGAGCAGTTTGGATTCAGATCAGGATGCAGCACAATTGACCCGATGTTTGCATTGAGACAGATACTTGAGAAAAAAGCTAGAGATGAGGAGAGAATCCAACTGGGCATTCCTAGACTTGGAGAAAGCATATGACAAGGTCCCAAGAAAACTGATCTGGACAGTACTGTGGTGGTTTGAAGTCCCAGAAACATTGGCAGAATTAGTGCACGCTATGTACAAGGACCCAGTGACTCAAGTACAAACAGTGTTCGGCCTCACAGAAGGGTTCCCAGTGGGAGTGAGTGTACATCAGGGTTCAGCTCTGAATCCACTGCTGTTCATACTGGTGATGAACTACATTAGCAAACAGGTTGAAGGGGATGGATCAACAAAGCTGTTGTATGCAGACGATGTGGCAGTACAGACAGACTCTGAGCTATAATTTCAGCAAAGATAGGAGAATTGAATGTAAATCTGAAGGCACATGGGATGAAACTAAACACAGATAAGATGGCAATGGCAGCAAACTGGGGAAATCAGAAGAAGCTGAGAATAGAGATAGAAGAAAAGAAAGTGGAACAGGTAAACAGCTTCAAGTATCTGGGAGGGGTAGCTGAGGAGAAGGGAAGTCTGAATAAAGAGGTCAAAACTAGAATCAGAGGGGTTGCAGCAAACTGGCATTCAGTATCAGGTATAGTCTATGACAGAAGAATGCCAACGAAGCTGAAAAGTAAGGTGTACAAGACAGTAGTGCGACCAGTACTACTGTATGGTACATAAACCTGGGCAGTAAAGGCAGAGCAGTCGAAAAAGCTAGAGGTGATGGAAATGAAGTGCCTGAGAAGGGTGGTAGGATGCACACTGTGGGACTAATGAAGAAATGAAGCCATAAGAACAGAAGCCAAAGTAGCTCCAATTGCAGAAAAGATCAAAGAGAACAGATTACGGTGGTTTGTGTAGAAAAGCAGAAGACAATCTGGTGAGGAAGATTTGAGACAGACAGGAAGAAGGTAAGAGGAAGTGAGGATGTCCAGCAAAGAGGTGGAGGGATTGTGTGAAAGAAGATCTGCGACAGTCAGGCTTGAGTGTTGAAGAAGGCAGGAGTGTGGCACTGAATCGAGAGAGTTGGTGACAGTTAATACGATACCCCGACCCCATATAGAAAAAGGGGGGCTGCTGCTGATGATCTAATACATATATTAGCTTTATGTTATAACCGAGATTATGAACAAATGCCTAAAATGTATTACTTGAGGTTTTTCTAAATTAAATTGTATGACTTCTTCTGCCTAGACTTGAAATGGAATGAGCATCTCTTTCAGCATTCAGTGTGATAACAGCATTGCTTCAGTGTCATTTCATTTCTTTGTTATAGAACCATATTGGAAATTCAAGACTCAACAATGTGACTGATGAAAGTATAACTAAGTGTGATTCCTGACAAACAAATATGAGTTTCAAAAGTTGTAGTCTGTGGGTCTATGCAATCAGCAACAGACTAATCACATATATCTAGCTTGTAAGGGGGGTTAACCATAATGCATTGGAGCTTGAGTAGGCAGTACATGAAGAAGATATGAGCATGTGCATTAAGCTGCCATACTTATGCTGAGACTGAAAAATAAACATTAACAGCTTTCACCTGCATTTATAGCACACTTGCACAGTTATTTTAAACACTTGTAGACAGCATCTCATTGTGACATGGTGTCAGAAGCAGTCTTCTGGACTGAAATCGCTGAACTGAATGCTATTAATGCTATAGATTATGTTGTGATGCCCTGGGAAAGCAGAAATCATGCCAAAAAGCTAAGATGTTTGTAATCAATGTTTCAAGATGTTTTGGCATGTCAATAGCTCTAGCAGGTGCTCACCTGACAAAAATCAAACTAAAGAGCTAAGTTACCTGCAAAATGACAAAATTCAGCTCATCAGAGCCCTTCGGATTTGCTCAGCCATTTGTTTGGCCAAATTAAAGCAGAGGTTTGCAAGCTTTAGAATAGCATCCAATCTGGCTAAAGAGGAGCAAGAAATAGTTATTTTTTGTTTTACTTTATGTTATGGAAGAGATTGCAACAGATTATAAAGCATTTACATTTGCTGAGGGGCAAAGCATAATGTTTGAGACTGTTCTACCTAACTGGATAAACACTTTGTGATAAAAAGAAATGCAATTCATGACAGAGGATGCTTGTAGAAGGTGGCGATGAATCTGTTAAATCATTTGTGAGACATTTACATAACCTGAATACTGTGAATTTGGAGCTGATAAAGGTGCGTGCAAAAGAAGCAGCGCTATTACCGACAGCGAAGTTACACAAAAACAAGAGTTACAACAGCAGCGCTATTACCGACAGTGAAGTTACACAAAAACAAGAGTTACAACAGCAGCGCTATTACCAACAGCGAAGTTACACAAAAACAAGAGTTACAACAGCAGCGCCATTACCGACAGTGAAGTTACACAAAAACAAGAGTTACAACAGCAGCGCTATTACTGACAGCGAAATTACACAAAAACAAGAATTACAACAGCAGCACTATTACCAACAATGAAGTTACTCAAAAACAAGAATTACAACAGCAGCACTATTACTGACAGCGAAGTTACACAAAAACAAGAGTTACAACAGCAGCGCTATTACCAACAGCGAAGTTACACAAAAACAAGAGTTACAACAGCAGCACTATTACTGACAGCGAAGTTACACAAAAACAAGAGTTACAACAGCAGCACTATTACTGACAGCGAAGTTACACAAAAACAAGAGTTACAACAGCAGCACTATTACTGACAGTGAAGTTACACAAAAACAAGAGTTACAACAGCAGAGCTATTACTGACGGCGAAGTTACACAAAAACAAGAGTTACAACAGCAGCACTATTACTGACAGTGAAGTTACACAAAAACAAGAGTTACAACAGCAGCACTATTACTGACAGCGAAGTTACACAAAAACAAGTGTTACAACAGCAGCACTATTACTGACAGCGAAGTAACACAAAAACAAGAGTTACAACAGCAGCACTATTACTGACAGCGAAGTAACACAAAAACAAGAGTTACAACCAAATTTAACATTGCAAAAGGCTCATCACTCAGTTAATTAAACACCAGAGTTCAGATAATGTTATGAGAAAGGTAGGAATTGTTGAACATAAACTGGGCATTAAACAAGTAAAAAGTAAGATAATAACCAAAACAAGTGTGTAAGTAACAAAAAGTTAGCACAAGTTTGAAAAAAAAAACAACAGATACAGTTGTGCGAAATGTGTAACAAAATGAGACGCTTTTCTGTTGTGCATAAAATTAAAGTATTGGAAGTACTAGCAGTACAAAATAAGACAAAGGAAAGTGCAAAAGAAACTTTCTTGTTGGGTTAAACAGCTAGGCAGAGAAGAAAATTGGGTACTTACGTATTATTGCAATCAGATTTGTAACCTAATACGCAAATACTGAAATGCACATTGTGCCAATATCTTGGTGACAAAGACGAACAGTGAGAAGGCACTCTCTATAAGTAAACTGCAAATTTCACTTAAACACGTTCTACTAGGTTGTCTTTTTTCCCTCTAAACAGACCTCAAACAACCCCTTTCATACACAGTTTTAGAATTATGAACAGACCTTTCGGATTTTAGGGTTGGGAAACATGATACCGAAAACCACCTTTTTTCCTTCAGTAGGCAGATACTGCTTTGGCTGTTTCTCAGAGAAAACTTAAACTTTCTGCTTACAACTACCTTTAGTAAGTTATGACATTAATGCCCGATGTGTAGCAGCAGCCCTGTTAATTTTATTTGCATTAAGTTACATCACTAAAGGACGCTACCCAAGAAGAGGGATTTTGCCAATCTTCCTTTTTCCTTACAGTACGCAGATAAGACTGTCTTGACTGTTTCTCAGAGAAAACTTCAACTATCTACTTAGTGCTACCTTTAGTATGTCCTGACATTAACACCGTATGTGTAGCAAAGGCCTGTTCATTTTATTTTGCTATTTTATTAAGTTACGTCGCTCAAGGACACTACCCAGGAAGAGGGATTTTGTCTTTATTCCTGTTCCTGTTTCAGAGGCAATGTGATACAAAACCGATTTGATGTTCACACACCCCTTTCCAGTTTAAAATAAACTCGTTTCACGATAACACTATACATCTATATCACGTTATCGAAATCTTACTACATCGAATCACTAAAGGTCGACCTCTAGTGATCGATGTAGTAAAGCATCGAATAACGTTTAAAAAAACAAACAAACAAAAATAAAAACTAACTAGCGTAGGCAGGGGAGCAAGCCCCCCCTGCACCCCCCACACCCCTCTACTTAAGTATTCCAACTACATTGAGGTAAATGGAAATCTCCCCCTATAGAGATTTCCGTTTACCTGCACAATGTTCTGCGCTCTTGATGTTGTGGTGCTGCCAGTATCAGCTTCAATATTGTTGGCTTTCAACATCGTGAAGTAGACCCAACACTATGAATTATACCAGGTTAGAAATCTGGTTGCGATAATATGCAAGTACCAAAAATTATCATGCAAAACTCCCAACTTATGTCTCTCCAATCAAGTATAAAACAAACACTAGAGCAGATAATACAGCAATACCACACAGTGCCTATAAAAGCATCTTGAAATGTCCACATCTGCTGATAATAGAAACAAATATATGTAGCCCTCGTGGGACATGTAGATGCAGTGGGAAGTTCCTTGCAGTGAATGAGTGGGAAGTAGGCAAATACAAATTTTGGGTCAATGTACTCCAGTATCCATGTATAAATAAACTTCTGAGTAGAACTGTGGCTTGTGAACTTGGTCTGACTCCAGAACTGGTGAAGTAAATGTGGATGACTTGGTGACAACTGACAGCTTGATTGTGAGTCAGGTAGAATAAAGCTGTTTCCAGTTGTTGTCTCATATATACTTTCTACATCCAGGAGTGTATCATCCACTATTCTCATTGGAGGGGAAGCTCAGTTGAAGAGAATGCAGGCAACTGATATAATAGAGGAGGTTAGCAATGCAGGCAACTGATATAATAGAGGAGGTTAGCAATGCAGGCAACTGATATAATAGAGGAGGTTAGCAATGCAGGTGACTGATAAAACAGAGGAGGTTATTGAGCTTACAGATTGGTCTGTTGCAATGATGCTAGTGAATAAGAAAAATGGCAAAGTCTAAATATGTCTCGACTTAAAGAGGCTGGATAATGTAATAAAATATAAAGGTTTATTCTGATTATTTTGGAAGACATAGCTCCAAGTAGTTGGGGCAATAATGTTATTTATTTTCCATACATCCAGTGGGATTTGGCAAAAATCTCTAGAGCCAAGCAACAAGAAACTGGGTTTCCGATTAAGATAGCAAGACTCGAATTACAGAACCTTGAGATAACAAGAAAATAATACTAAAAATATAGGGGGGAGTGAATACTCAACATCTTTCTTCTCCTTTAAACTTTTTTTTTGCAGGATCAAGGCCTCCCCCATCAAAAATGGAATATTATATGAAATGGCAACCTTAGTATATCTTAAGTCTGGATTTTCAGCCATTTGGTCTCCGTATCTTGGGACTCAGCAATGTGGGTCCCAATATTTTAAATGGTTACCAAGAAACTAACAACATTTATCATTCCAGTTGGGAGATACTGTTTCAGACAGTTACCAACTGGGAATATGTCCCTGTCTGACATTTGCCAGTATTAAATGAGCACCTTGTTAAGAGACCAACAGAGTGTATGGTTGTAATGAATGACAATTTAGTTTTGGGGCCTAATAAGCAGGCCTTAAGCTAAATAAAAAAAGTGTTGCTTTGGGCCGGACTGAAATTCCATATTTTAGACAATACTATCAGAGGTGATGCCACTGGGTCAGATGCAGTTAAATTTGAGGAGCCCTAATAATGCAACGCAGCTCCAATGTGTACTTGGCATGTTAAATTTCTTCGGCAGATTTGCACTCAGTCTATTAACAGTATTACACCTTTATTCAAATATCACTTAAGACATAGGCATAGACATATTAATAGAAAACAACTCATATTAACATTTTTCCATTTATACAAATTATAGGCTACATCTGATGAGTTTCAGTCAAGTGAGTTTTCAGTATTTTGAAATTTCAATATTATGGTATCAGTTAAATGAATTTCAGTCAAATGAAATTTCGATCATGTGTAGTAGACCTATATATATAGGTCAAATTTCAGCATTTCGAGACTGAATAGTTGAAAGTGCAGTTATGCGAAACTGCACTATCTCGAATGCGGAAATGTCGAATCTACTATCGTGCTGTCGCATTCATGATGTGTGGCGTGTTTGTGGATTTAGCTGGGGATTCATGTAATTGGTGTTTACATAAGGGTATTGGGTAGGGATTTTAGTGTGTGTGAGTGTGTGTAGTGGTGGTTTTTGTGCATTTGTGTGCGACTTCAGAGTTAATATATATAAGTGGGGGGATGGGGGCCTTACCCCCTTGCTTATAGGTAGGGTAGGTGTGTTTGTATGTTATGCTGTGTTTGTGTGTGTTGTTTTGTTTGGTGTAGTTAAGTAGGTGTATGTGTGTTTGTGTGGTGGTGTGTGAGATTGTGTATGGTCAAACTTTTGGTTTTCAGGTATGTGGAATTTCGACTATACTGTCTCAAAATACTGAAATTCGACATTTCAGTATTTCGAGATTGTCTAGTGAATCTATATATATATATATATATATATATATATATATATATATATATATATATATATAGATATAGACTTTTCGTAAAAGAAGTGTGTATGCAGATAATGTCCAGTGCAATGCAAACTGTGTAATGTCTGTTTTTGAGAGAATAAAATTGTCTCTGAAAGAAGAGGAGATGTGATGACGCCAGATCACTGAGATGGTCTGTGTGATCATCAGTAGACTGACTGCATCTATATAGCCTGTAAGGGGCTTCTTACTCACAATGCAATGAAGCTTGATTAGACATGTATTAATCTGCCCATACTTATACAATGAGATGAAAAAATGAACTTAAAGAGCTTTCATCTTCATAAACTGGTTTATGCAGTCATCTTAATATTTATAAACAGCATAACATCATGACACTGATGCACAGTAAAATCATTTTTGGAGGGGGAAATCCCCTTATAGTCCCCCCAATATGAGGAGTTGCATCCCCCCCACACATCCACTACTTCTATATACTGACTATGAGATGGCTGTACATCAAAGAAAAGGGCATTCTCTGAGATATGTCTGTCTAAAGCCAGGAAAAAGATAAATTTGCTAAGTGTTAGCATGAGATTCAATCTGATTTACTGAAGGTCCATCAAGACATGGGTACCAGACCAGGGGTGAATGTCCTATTATCCATCCATCTGTCCAAGTTGCACTTAAATAGGGTTAGGGAGTATCTCTGCTTCACATGGATGGGGAGCCTGTTCCAGGGATGTCTTGTTTGCTAGCAAAAGATCACCCTCAGTAATTTGTTGGATACAGAGTAAGGAGCCGGGCTCTGAGGTGGTCACTGAAGGGCATTTTGTTTACTCCCCGTATTCGTTTTGTAAGGAACCTTTGTACATGTTCCGATTGGTGTGTGTCTGGTCAGGCACATACCAAAGGGGGCATTATATTTTATGATGGGTCTGATGAGGACTGAGTAAAGTGGTATGATGACCTCTCTGGAACAAGATGCCATGCCCTTACTTATAAGTTGAGCAACATAGAAGGATTCTCTTACAACCTTGGACACATATTGGCTGAAGGCTAGGTTACTATCTACAAGAGTTCCCAGACTAGTGAATCAACTTTAATGAGCGTTTTATTCATAACAGAGATATTCATGGAGGCTGGCTTCCCAAAGGGTACTATAATGCATTTCTTGGTATTGAGTTTTTAAGCCATGGCTTTGGCACCAAAAATGTGTCTGTGTTATACCTTCCTGAAGGGTGTCCTCATCTTGTGGGGGATTCATTGACTGCTTCCAGTCTGCATGTAATCAGTTGTGAACTTGGTCAGTCAGTGGCCTTTGACTTGTAACCTCTGAGAAGCAGATGCCAAAGAGGAGCAGGCCCAGCACAGAACCTTCAGGGACTTGAGCAGTGATTGGCCTCTTTGTGGAAGTGGCCTCACTGGTCCTAACCTTTTGGTCCAGTCTATGAGCCAGCTAGCTATCCAGCATGATTTAAAGGTTTTTTGCCAACTTCTGTAAGTTTGTTGACAATGCCTGAGTGGGATGTTGTATTGAATACTTTAGCCGGATCTAGGTAGGCATTATGCACTGCTTTTCCCTCATCTGTTGCCTTAGTGACCATTTCAAAGAAGTCCTCCACAGTAAGCATGACCTTCCTTTGACAAAGCCAAACTGAGATGGATCCAGTGTCTGGAGGTCTCCTATGTCTTGGTTGATAATTTCCATGATAATTCTTTCCATGACTTTGCAAATAAAACTAGTCAGACTAATGGCTCAGTAGTTTCCAGAATCTGTCGAGTTTCCTCCATTATGAAGGTCATTGATCATAACCTTTTACCTTCCTCTCACTTTATATTGCAATGCCTGTTTGTGTTTATTAACTTGCCTTTAATTTCTTTAGAAACTGGCTAAAAACTCTAAATATTAAACCATTGTCATATAACTTGTATCTTTTGTTAACCAACGATTTCATATTATGTCTAATTTGGTATAATTATTTAAATTGTAGATTTGTTTTTGTATTATTTTTGAAGATCATAAAGCTATCGTTCTTAAAATGCTTTGTAATACTTCAGAACTTCTCTTCGTGGTCCTCTGCTGAAAATGGGTTCTACCTAGTCAGACTTTCCCAGTAATCAAATGTTAATAAATACATAAATAAATAGTTATGTGTTTTTCACATGGATACCAATTTTCACCTGTTAAGCTTCACGCTTGAAGTGATTTTTTTGGCATCCACTTCTCAAACACATAATAACCTGGTTACGAGCAACAATCTGCTGATAATCCCCTAAGTAGCATGTACAGCACATTGACTACATTCTGAAACTGGCGAAAAAGATACGTTTGCAAAGCACTTTTATGACATCACAGAAGTGCATAAGAACTTTTGTTATGTACACTTTGAAGCTGCTATGCTCTAGTCTCTTGCTACAGTACATAGGGCAGGCACCATGGCATAATACAGGAAGCTTTATTAGCTGCAAAAGCAGTAACACACTTCACACTGCCGCACAAAAAAAGGACAGGCAAGCTGAGTGTCTAAGCAAGCAGTAATAGCCATTAGGGTGGGTGTTATCAGGAAAATAGCACTCACCTAGGGGTGCAGTGAGGCTGAACAATACAGATAGAGGGCCTTACCACCCATGGATGGGCATTATTTCCCTTGAAGAACCAGCTATCTGTTAAATTGATTTGTATTTTTTAATTACTCTCTCTCTCTCTCTCTCTCTCTCTATATATATATATGTAAAATAGTTTCTCCAAGTAATATTTCAAACGTGCTGAAGCATATATGTTGGAGAAAGTATTTTACATCCACAATGGTCTCCAAGGAGCGGTGTCCAGTTAAGTGACTTGCTCAAGCCACACACTTAGGCAATAGATGCATGTGGGAATCAAACCTTGCACCACTGGACTACGGGAAACAACTTGCTAACAACTCCTTAATTCTCTAAGTCAACTGCCAGACTTCCAGTTACACCCACTTGTTGAATATACCTCAGATGTCTCACAGTGATAAAATGAATGAAAAAAAAAATCGTACACTGCAAGGCATTAGAAACCTGCCTGCCTTTTAATTGTACTTGATTTTTCAGAATGTTCCTGATTTTGCCACATAGTTTTGCTCTGTCCCTCGTACAATGTTTGGTTTTCTTTTATATAACTGAGGATTACAGTCATTCAATAAAGCCAGACATTAAAGTTTCAAACTTCTTACTGTTTAAACAATACATGCTGTTGCATTTTAAAGAAGTCATGAGGTATGTTTTTTTCGTCTCTCTTTTTCTTACTCAAACTCTGTTTCTCTCTGTTCCACTTACACAAACACACGTTACTTTTTTCTTCATGTACTTTTTATTTTACACTCACCAAAAAGCAAAGCTCCATTTAGTGATCATAAAAAATGTTGGTTGTTTTTTTTTCTTCAGTCTGTACTGCATAGCAGCTAAATAGGGTCTATATTAGTTCACAGAAATGTGATTTCAGCAAACACCTAAACATTGACTGCACTTTAGCGAAAATCGTTTCAGCGATTCACTGAATTTACCAAGGGCAAAGAAGTAGTTGGCCAACTACTCAACTTTGCCCTTTTCCCCACTGTAGTGTGATCTCAGAGTTGATATAAATAGTTTGGGGAGGGTGAAGCTCCCCACTTGGGTGGGTTTGATTTACTTACATGGTGGTCCATTGTGCTGTAGGGCAAGTATTTACTTGCCATTGGTAAATTCAATGAATCACTGAAATGATTTTCACTGAAGTACGGTCGATGTTTAGGTGCTTGCTTCAAAAGCATTTCGGCGAACTAATATAGACCTGATAAATATGCTTCCATGAGGTGGCAGACTTGTTTTTTATTGGGGGGATATTTGTACATTAACACCCTGTTAGAGAATGTTCATTCTCCATTAAGGTGATGATTTATTTTATTTTCATTTATCCTTTGTTGCCCGGGTTAGTCTCGTTAGACTAGTAGCCTCTTTTTCAGAGGAGACCCAAGGTGGTATTTATACTATTAGAGGAAATTTGGCCAGGGAATCAGGGAACTTTCCCTACTGTTTTTGATAGGTGCCATGTGTTCTTTTACATCCACCTGAGCTATCACTTACTCAGGCAGATGGGCCCTTGGTTTAATGTCTCATCCAAAGGACAGTACACTCAGGAGTGCAGTACCCCCCACCCCAGGCTGCACTACAAGCCAGTAATCCATCTATCTTGTGTTCTTGTGTAAAAATAGAACCCATAGCTTTCTTCACCAAAGGTGAGTGTATTACCTGTTGTGCAATTGACACCTTTTTTAAGCGTTTATTTATTTATGAGACCCAAGTTTGTATTTATCCTACTACCAGGGGACATTTGGCCAGGGCATCAAGGAACTTCTGCTACTCTTTTCAGTAGGTGCTGTGGGATCTTCTCCATTCAAATGACCACTTCAAGCACATAGGGACTCAGTCCAGTGTCTCATCTGAAGGGCAGCACACTCAGGAATGCTGTACCCCCTTTATCCTGCACTGCAGTGTCAGCAGTTGATTTACCTTGTGTGGGAATAGAACCCCCAGCCTTCTGCACCAAAGGTGGGTGTGCTACCTGTTGCACTACTGATGCTGATTAAAGATTTCACCTTTTTTCTGAGAACATTTAACACTACTTTCTGTGTGGCAGCACTAAGTGCTGTACAGTTTAAAAGCTGCAAGACACTTTGCACTCCGATATTTTTTTCCTGACTCAGTACATAAGAGCAGTTAAAGGTTTATGTGCTACAAAGGATTATCATCACTTCTTCTGGTCCCAAACTGTAACCCATGAGCTGTTTGTTTGCTCTTGAGGTGAATTTCTTGACATCCGTTTGTGAAGCTGATAGAAAGTGGACGATGAGTGAAGATCAATCATAATGAGCTCTACTTCCGCTGGTGCCTTTTAACTGGGTAAATCTTGAGAGCGATTAATAAAGTTCACCTTATATAAAAAGTTCTCATCGAGGACACCACCTTATACATTACTGAATACATAATATAATGGATAGTCACTAACATGGCTAATGACTAACATTTACAGTAAACTCTCAGTTAACTGGCACCCCATGAGGAATGGTAGATGCCAGTTAACTGTAGTTTTTGGTTGCTTGAGAGTTACTATTAAAAATAGCCCTGACTAATACTGTACCCTATAATACCATACCATACACACTGTATTGGTTTGATTTTAATATTGAAATACAGTAATTAAAAGCCTGGCTGGGAGGCACAGAAAGTGCAACACATGAAAATTGAATCGAATTGTTAATAATGTACTGTGTTTTTTTTAATTTTTTTTTTAATTTTTTTTTGCTGGTTGCTTGAGTTCTGGTTAATTGAGAGTTTACTATATAACTACCAGCTTATCAACTAAATACTTGACGCTAAGGTTAATTCACGCTATACAAACTGACTTAGACATTATTTTCTACTGTGTGGTGGAACATAACAAAAACAAAGTGCTATAGAAACGTATTTATTTATTTTTTATTTTTCATTTGTTGACCGGGCTAGTCTAACTGGATATCTGTCCATTTTCAGTAGAGGCCCAGGGAGATAAGCTCCAAGACATGAACAATCAAAATACAAATACAAATACAAACAAATAGCATCAAAAACCATCAACAATGGTCACATATGCTGTACAGCATACAGGTTAGCACAGGATGTTCAATGAGGGCAAGAATCATAACAGTGCAAATTACAGGTACAAAACATCATACAGGTAGAGTCCATCGTAGAAAAGGAAGTTAATTGTATAGCGATATTACTAAAGGATTTACTTAAAAATAGGTATCCACAGAGGATAGAAATAATGTAATATAGAGAGAGATGAAAAATATATAGTTAGAAGGAAGATATAACATTGGGTGATACATAATGGATAGGCAAAGCCAAGTTTGAAGAGATAGATGACTAGTCCGGTTTGGTACAGGGGCATAGCCAGTGTGTTTTGAGGTAAAGTTTAAGTCTGTTTTTAAAGAGTGATATAGAGGTGAGTCAGGAGAGGTCACTGGGGAGAAGATTCCAGGATTTTCCTACAGTATTAGAGAAGAGAGACTCCCCAGCCCTGTTGTTAGGTTTAGAGGTGTGTACAAAACATTTGTGTGATGACCGTAAGGACTTCAGATTTTTATAGGGGGTGATGAGGGTAGATAAAATTGGGGTATTAAAAGGTTTATAAAGAGTGTTATGGGCAATGGTTAGTTAGTGGAATTTAATCAGGTTTTGTAGTGCTAGCCATCCTAGCTGCTTTAAATTTATACAATGGTGGGTTCTATATGGGTTGCCTGTAGCAAATCTCGCAATGTTATTATAGGACATTTCCAATTTGCTGAGGTTATTCTTGGATAGATCAGTAAAAATGGGTGAGGCATAGAGGAGTGTAGAGATTAGATGAGTGTGAGCTATAGTAGATTTGGATGTAGGAGAAAGGAAGGGTTTAATCCCATAGAGACTGCCGATATTTTTGTTGACGGTCTTTATAGCATTGTTGATGTGGATGTTGAAGTTCAGATTGTTGTCGATGGTGATACCAAGTAGTTTGGTGGTAGGGTCTGGTGATATTATAATACCATTGGTGGATGTCATAGAGAAATCATGAGGAGAGGACTTTTGAGTAGGACTGAAGAGGTAGAGTTTGTTTTTTTTGGGTTCAAAAGAAGACAATGCTGTGTGAACCATTGTTCAACTGTGTTAAATACCTTCTGCATAAGACAGTGAAGGTCATGGGTGGATGTAGCTGAGCATATCAGTGTGGAGTCATCAGCATATTGTATGCATGTGGCTTGGGGGATGGCTAGATGAAGGTCATTAATAAATATGGAGAAAAGGAGAGGTCCTAGTATGGACCCCTGAGGGACACCTAGGGTTACGAGTAGGTGGGTGGATAGAGTGTTATGCCATAATACTGCCTGCTGTCATTTGTCAAGGTAGGATTGGAACCATTTTATAGAAAGTGGGTCTAATGACAGAGATTTTAGTATGTTTATGAGAATCTGGTGATTTACCATGTCAAATGTTTTAGACAGGTCGATAAATAGAGCAGAAGAAAGATGATTAAGGTTGCTTATATTTTAGATTGGTATTCCATCTATTTGGCCATTCACACTCTGGCATGTTCATGTACATCCTACAACTTGAACATGTATACTGTGACTTACATGGGTGGCTGTACAATCAGGAGTGAAATACCACTCTAGGCTATCAAAGATGCTAACTGGGATTAATACAGGGGCTAACAATACTCCACTATTGTAAGAAACATCTATGCAATGCTGTCTTCAGCTAGCTTTCCACTGATACCTCTCAACCCCTTAGAGCAAGAAAGCTGGACAAAACCATAAATAATGGGGGACCAAAGGCCCATGAATACAGACCGATTTTAAATATCGCTCTTACAAACTTAGAAGGTTTATACAATAATAAGTTTTACATTAACATGAATTTTCTAAAGGGTATGAAGGCTAAAACTCTAATATCTGTCATTATTTTCTGACTTGAATCCTTAATGATTTGCTAATAATTTATCAGAAAAACAAAATTTTATGAGGAACGGGTAAAAAATATGGAGCAAATGTCTGGACATTCTACAAATATCTGGACAGTTGAGAGGTATGGTTCCACTCAATTAAACTGTTATATTTTACAAACAGAAGCAATTTATGGTGGAAACTGATTTATTTCATGCATGTTCTTCTAAGAGAGAGAGAGAGATAACAGTGAAATCAAATTTGCTATTTAAGATAAAGCCGATTGCAGGTGAAAACATTATTGCTTTACAGTTACTACTACAAACAGGTTCCCAAACACCACAGCACTGTGTTCGTACTTAAGTATGAAAACTGAAAAAGTTTGCCAAAAACAGTTCAGTAAAAATGCACACAGAGCGTATACTTAGATAATTTCAAGCACACCAGATTTGACAAATGGTGTCACAAAAGGTACCTTCTGATCCAGTGTCATCAGTCAATTGGCTGGATCCCTACTAACATATTAGTGGAGTATTCAAAGAGAGTACCTTAAATATATTTGTAGGAAACTCTTAGAATATGCCATTTCTAAGAAAGTCTGCTGATAGGCCTATTTTCAGGATTCATATGCAGGGAAAATAAATGCTCTGATTAATGTGTGAAGTTTGCATTTCTTCCCTGTGGTCATGTGGATTTTCTCTGAGTGCTCCAGTTTCCCCCCACATTTGCAAGGATATACAGTAGGTGGAGTGGATACTCTATACTTGCCGTAGGTGTGTTAATGTGTGTATGTGTGGTGGTATGGAACAACATCCGCGGCAGAGCTAGCCACCTGGTGGTGTAAACATTAGTCTAGATGATTGTCACTGTTGAAGTGATACCCTGCATATGCAAGAATGGGAAAAAGAGATTGTGGGTGGGTGGGTGGCCCAACAGATGTCTGTACATGGGAGTGATCTATACTTTAGTATGGTATTAGGGAAAGGAACATTTGACTGTTTGGTTATTCTCCTGCTGTCTTTTCTTGCGATTATTAAATAGTTTATTCATCCTTGACTTTGCCATAACGTCTGTGGGTTACTTTCTTTGATGATAATTTATCTATCTGTCAATGTGTCTCCCTGCAGCACTTTCTCATGGATTAAAATTGCTTTCCATATTTTGCAAGCAGTTGTTTTTGCTACCTTTTATTGTTAATCTCAAGCTATTCATGCTGTCTGGCATATGAAGGTCTTTCCAGTCATTTTATTTATTATTATTATTTTTACTATCCCTGGTAGCTGGTGCAGAGAGTTAAGGTTGTGAGTTGTAGTTCCTGTGGTAGAGGGTTTGACTCCCTCAACCCTCATTTACCTGCTATGTGGCCTTGAGCAACACACTTTACAGGAAAGTTTTTGGGAGCAACTGGGAGTTTGGGCAAGGCTCCTCAATGGTCCCCTAGACTGCACCTATGAACCTACTCATGTATGTGTCTATAGCTTTCTCAGTCACAGTATTTGAAAGGGGGGATGAATGGCAATACATTTTACTAAATTAACTGACCACTATTAGACTGAGTGTTTTTTGTCTGTATAGATAGCCATTTGTGCTTATAGTACTGCTATGAATGCCATATATTACTGAGATCTTAGCTTGTCTTACAGATCTGTATTCTGTGAACAGGATTCACGAACACTGTATACAACTGCATAGGACTGGTGTGCAATATAATCACATTCCAATGCCCTGTGCAATTTGTAAAAGTCTTATTACACCATATCATAACTGCATATGTGACTGCATGCCCTGGAGTAGTCCATATATGCAGTTGATATGCAAATGAAGTTCCACAGAATGTTCTGTGATTCATTCATGATGAACATGTGATTTATAGATTACACTATGGAGTGGTGGTAGGAAGTTAAGAGTGTAGAAGTGCAGGTGAACCACACAGAAAACCAGAAAGCCATGCCTGATGTCCCACATACACATGGATACGGTGCTGCGCATTTTGCAAACCATGGCTGAGCAACAATGCCAGACAAAATACCCACAGTTGTTACAATGTATACATACCTTAGAACCCATAGATGTAGCTGCACCAGGTATTCTAATGTAGGAAGAGAACCACACCTATTGGCTCACCCCTTATAATGACATCATGAAATACCAACCAATGGCAACCACAACAAAAAGGATTCATTCTTTTACATAACGGCGGCATGACACCAGGGCACTTCTATGGGCTAGGCTTGTAAAGGGTCCAGGGCCATTGGCCTAGTACACACCT
>NC_056746.1:107056664-107114164 GCF_019279795.1 Protopterus annectens | reverse complement strand
AGTATGTTTTTAGTAACAATATGTCTACCATTTACTGTATCTGTTTTCCCGTTCCTTCACCCATGTTCCATAGTATGTTTTTAGTAACAATATGTCTACCATTTACTGTATCTGTTTTCCCGTTCCTTTGCCCATGTTCCATAGTATGTTTTTAGAAACAATATGTCTACCATTTACTGTATCTGTTTTCCCGTTCCTTTGCCCTTGTTCCATAGTATGTTTTTAGTAACAATATGTCTACCATTTATTGTATCTGTTTTCCCGTTCCTTTGCCCATGTTCCATAGTATGTTTTTAGTAACAATATGTCTACCATTTAGCGTATCTGTTTTCCCGTTCCTTCGCCCATGTTCCATAGTATGTTTTTAGTAACAATATGTCTACCATTTACTGTATCTGTTTTCCCGTTCCTTCACCCATGTTCCATAGTATGTTTTTAGTAACAATATGTCTACCATTTACTGTATCTGTTTTCCCGTTCCTTCGCCCATGTTCCACAGTATGTTTTTAGTAACAATATGTCTACCATTTATTGTATCTGTTTTCCCGTTCCTTTGCCCATGTTCCATAGTATGTTTTTAGTAACAATATGTCTACCATTTACTGTATCTGTTTTTCCGTTCCTTCACCCATGTTCCACAGTATGTTTTTGATCATCTAACAATGATGTCCTGGCTTTCCACAGAAGCAATAATAGTACCAGGTTTCATTGTTTAAGGAAAGATTTGATTAAAATACCTGTCTACATTTCAAAAATTATCTGAGACTGCCTCTTTATTCTTAAAGCTATCTTACTAGAAAACTTACTATATTTTCTTATTATTGCATATTTTTACATAATCTTGAGGCTTCCTACACACCCACCAAATAGTTGTTAGAATCATTCTTTAATCTGTCCTTTTCCTGATGTGACTTGAGATAGATCTTTCCTTTCCATGACAAAGTAACATGTTAACAAACTTTATTGTTACATTTGAACCAACCTTTCCCTAAATTAAAATAAATCAGGCTTATTTTAGAAGACTAAGTG
This sequence comes from Protopterus annectens, assembly GCF_019279795.1. Lineage (NCBI taxonomy): Eukaryota > Metazoa > Chordata > Ceratodontiformes > Protopteridae > Protopterus > Protopterus annectens. The sequence goes on along the minus strand of NC_056746.1, from coordinate 107,113,135 downwards.
TGGGATTGTTTCATATTAGACTCAAAAGGTCACAAACCACATTGGGCATCTTTTTAAGCTATTATATTTGCCTTGAAAATTCAAACTAAAATAACATATTGCTTTATAAACTGTAAAAGAGTGTAAGCACTAGAACTTAAAACTACAAATTGCTAAGTATTATTAGGTAGGTATTCAGGGATCTGCTAACTTGCTTTCCCAGTGGGCACAGTTTTCAGCTGTCAGAGTTATGAGCTCCACAGACACTGGGCTTGATAAACAGAACTTTCCTCCAAATTGAGGATACTGGTAATCTACCTTGTAATCAGCAGATGATATCATAACTGGTAGACAGGTGCTGCAGACATCAAGATGTCCTGGCAAGTCATCATATAGACAACTAATACAGATCTTCTTACATGCCTAGATGTGAATGCGCAGTGACATCAGATGCACTGGCATCATGTCCACATGTTTGCATGGCTTGGATACCAGCCTTCATTTTTAGTGGGTTTTCTAACCTTGTCTTGGCTATTCAAACCTAAGTCTTCTGGCTTTCCTTCATATGACAAGATTCTATCACAATCTGGGTTGCTGCTGTTACACATGGATGCCTTACCTCTGTGAAATCATGCTGACTATGTTGTACCAGCCTTGCTTTAGTCTAGACAGTGAAGGAGTCAGAAATGAGTTAGCAGCCTCTCATGATTTGAACACTTGTTTTACTCACTGGAGCACTGGTAACTTCAGGATATTACTTACTGGCATATGCCACGTGCTACCATTCACATATCTGACACCATCTTGCTACTTTCTTGCCACGTCAAGGTTAATGTAAGTGCATGGCTGCCTATATTGTCAGTCATGATTCTGGCAGTCCCACATTCCTTCCTGCCATCATAGACAGCAGTAACTGAGGTAGACAGTTTGTACTAACCTAATTAGATTGATTTGTGAATCTAAACTACTAGTAGTACAACTGGACGTCTTGCATCTGAATCAGGAGTGGACATAGCTAGATAGGAATACCATTCTGTTTTCCTTGGAACAGCTTTATTTTTCCACCCTTCCATGGCACAGTGGATAGCACTGTCACCTCAGAGCAAGAGGTTCCCTGGTTTGATTCTTGGCTAGGGTACCTTCTGTGAGGAGTCTACATGTCCTCTCTATGTTCAAGTGGGTTTTCTCCGGGTGCTGCGGTTTCTTCACATTCCAAAAACATGCAGTAGATGGATTGGACACTCTAAACTGGCCATAGGTGTGAATGTGCATGCAAGTGTGTGATGCAGAAGAACCACTGTGGCAGGGTAAGCCACCCGGCGGTGTAAACCTTGGCTTTAGATGATTGTCACTGTTGAAGTGACACCTTGACCTTATGTGCAAAAATGGTAAAAAGGGGTTGTGGATGAATGGATTGGAATTCTTTCAGTCAACTAACCATGCAGTAACGCCACCCCATTTTTACATCATTTTAAGTCCTTTCTTTTTCAAAATGTTTAACAGCTTTTTTGCCCTTCTATGTATATTATGCATGGTCAGTATTAACTTAGATTGTTAGTGCCCAGTCACACACGACTTTTCCTACAAGAACAGGCATGAAAAAAGAACATTGGTATATTAACTAATATTTAATCTCAGGGTTAGATTCATTAAACATACATTATAGTACAAAACGATAGACCAAAACCAAGAAAGTTAGCTGGTAAAAAAAGATAACTTTTTATTTATTGTTTAAAACCTTGTCCTTGAGAACTCCATCACAAAAACAACAACAACATAGTATGTTTGAAGTAACTTAACTGCAGGCTGGTGCTTTTCAACTGCCTGTCAAGAATGGAGGTAAAGAAACAAAGGAGATTTGACTGGTCAGCTGACACACTGCTTGTTTAAATGCCTCACAAAGATCAGTCACATGCAGGGTCTTATATTTATGTCAAACTGCAGCGAATTATAAGCAGTGACTAGGATCATAAGATTGTCAACAACTTATGAATTCAACATTAATGTTAGCAACTAGATCGCCTTTCTAGTAACCTTGAAATATTTAGTATAATAGCAAGTATTAAATTAAAAAAGTGACATATAAGATGGTAGCTTAGTGAATAACAGGGAACATGTGACCATCTAAGAGTAGTCATTTGAGTCCACTCTGGTGGCATACAGGGATAAAGCTCTGACTTTGGCCCAGGCATCCCAGGTACAAATAGCAGCTTGGGTGACTGATGGCATAGCAGGGATGGATGAGGGGTCGTGTGAGAACTCCTCACAGTGATCCCTAATAGTGTTGGGGTTAGTACATTGGGAAGGCATTGTCAAAGAAGGGTAGGGTGGTAAGTCTGGCTGAGCGACTGCAGAGGGAGGATTATATACCACACACCCTTATTGCATGGCCTCTCGTCAGAGCCAACCACATGATCGCAGCAATTGAAATACATTTTAAAAGTGAAAAAAAAAGTCAGCACTTCTGGCCTAGGGTTAGCTAGGTTTGCAAATGACTGTAAACTGCATGTTGTTATTCAATCTTCAACTGACTCACAATTGCTCCAACAACTGGTGCAAGGACAGTGGCCTCAAATTAAATGTGAAAACATGTAGCATAGTTCATTTTGGTAAATAAACTGTTTCATTTCCTGTATAGGAGATGCACCCCCCCCCAATCAGATACTATTGTAAGGAATCTGGGTACTTGATAATCCTTTATCATTTGGCCATCATATATCCACAGTACTTCTGAAAGCCTTTTACCTGGTCCATCTAATTTCCGAAGGCATCTCTGCTAGGTCCAAGGAAGTCTTAATTTCCCTTTACTCATATCTTATCAGGCCCATTATTAAATATCATCTACCTTTTGGCATTTATTTATCTAAACATCTCAAACAACTTCAGGGACCTGAGAGATTCATATCTAAAAAGATCAGTGACCTTAAAAAATCTTACTTATCAGCAATGACTGGCAGCCCTTTCACTTTACTCTGTCTCTTACAGACTCCTCCATGGAGATCATGAAAGATCCAAAGCTATTTGATCTCCTATTGTGTCGCAGAACTAATGGCACATCAGATACTCAGTTAAAGGAACTAAACCTTCATCAGCACATAAATAATACATTAGAAGATTTCTATCCTATTGTATGACTCACTTCTGGAACAAACTTTCACTACAGAGTAACTTCCTTGCCACTTTTAAAGTAAACCTGGATAATCGGATGGGCAGCCTAAAATTGTCCCCAGTCTATCTTGTCACGCCCTTCTTGAGGTTAGATGGAAAGTCTGAATAATTTTTTGGGGCTAGACTTGAAATGATACAGACTGAGTGCCTAGCACATACCTATGAAACTCTGAATACGGGTGTGGGGGTGGGGCAAGAGTAATTTGGTAGGTCTAAAAGTAAAAGGGGAATAGTGGCAGCCAAGACTCCCAGGATGTTCTTAAGTTCCATGACTGAACCCAGATAAAAAACAGATTTAGTCTGGGGAGTATAGGGAAGCTGCTAGACCCAAGCACAGACATGGGGCAAACTGGGTAACAAGCTATAGGATGAAGCCTGGTGGTGAAAAAGAGCCCCAAAAAAGGCGTAATCATTTCACAGGACTTTTTGGTCCTTCATTTCAGTTCACAGTATTTTTTTTATTATCTTTTCATTGTGTTTTGTTAGAATGAATATCACATAAAATATAGCATCAACACATCAACAGTACTGTTAACAATTCACTTTTATACATACTTCCCATATGTCAAAATAAACACCTCTTTCCTCAAAAGTCTATTGTACATTTGATTGATTTAAGCCTTCTAAAGTGGGAACTATAAAACTACAGATATCTCATTCATTCTTCAAATAACTAAGCAAGAATTCTTGTGCTGATGGTGTGCTAACATTGCAGTGGCCCTGGTAGGGATATGACATGCTGGGTTGGTGGGTAGCCACACATAGTTAGGATATTGATAACAGGCAGGAAATAGTGCAATGCTAGGGGAGAGGGAATGTCCAAACACCAAGACCATGGGAGCATGCAGAATGCCCATTGTTCCCCTGAGGCTGTACTGTAGGCACTGCAGTAAGGGACAGTATACACACACATATATATATATATATATATATATATATATATATATATATATATATATATATGGAGAGAGAGAGAGAGAGATAACATGCCTATAGCAGTTATGCCGCTGCATTGAATGAGACAGTACCTACAACAGAGTTGGTGAATTTAAGGAGGAGATGGATAATGTCCAGCATGCACAGCCCTGTATTCACATATTTACCCATGTGCATTCCCATAAGTGTCCAACATGCACAGCCCTTTATTCACATATTTACCATGTGCATTCCCATGTGTCCAACATGCACAGCTCTGTATTCACATATTTACCATGCGCATTCCCATAAGTGTCCGAACATGCACAGCTTTGTATTCACATATTTACCCATGTGCATTCCCATAAGTGTCCAACATGCACAGTCCTGTATTGACATATTTACCATGTGCATTCTCATGTGTCCAACATGCAGAGCCCTGAATTCACATATTTACCTATGTGCATTCCCATAAGTGTCCAAACATGCACAGCCCTGTATTCACATATTTATCATGTACATTCTCATACGTGTCTGAACATGCACAGCCCTGTATTCACATATTTACCATGTGCATTCTCATAGATGTCCAAACATTCACAGCCCTGCATTCACATATTTACCACGTGCATTCCCATAAGTGTCCGAACATGCACAGCCTTGTATTCACATATTTACCCATGTGCATTCTCATGTGTTCAAATATGCAAAGCCCTGTATTCACATATGCACCCATGTGTGTTCCCATAAGTGCCCGAACATGCACAGCCCTGCATTCACATATTTACCCATGTGCATTACCATAAGTGTCTGAACATGCACAGCCCTGCATTCACATATTTACCCATGTGCATTCCCATAAGTGTCCGAACATGCACAGCCCTGTATTCACATATTTACCCATGTGCGTTCTCATAAATGTCCAAACATGCACAGCCCTGCATTCACATATTTACCATGTGCATTCCCATAAGTGTCCAAACATGCACAGCCCTACATTCACATATTTACCATGTGCATTCCCAAAAGTGTCTGAACATGCACAGCCCTGTATTCACATATTTACCCATGTGCGTTCCCATAAGTCTCCAAACATGCACAGCCCTGTAGTCACATAATTACCCATATGCATTCCCATACATGTCTGTATATGCAGAGCCCTGTATTCACACATTTACCCATGTGTGTTCTCATAAATGTGCAAACATGCGCAGCCTTGTATTCACATATTTACCCATGTGCATTCCCATAAGTGTCTGAACATGCACAGCCCTGTATTTACATAATTACCCATGTGCGTTCCCATAAGTGTCCAACATGCACAGCCCTGTATTCACATATTTATCCATGTGCATTGCCATAAGTATGCTGGAGCTATTATGGCACAAAACAAAAGGAGAGAACACTAAGGAGTTTAGTGCACAGGAGATGCATGGTGGCCTTATGAACACATGGTAGAGAAGTCAGACAGAGCCTTCACAGACTAGGTACAGCAGGACACATTGCAGCACATAAATGCTGCAGGTGTGTCAGGGGTGACTGACATGATATTACATGCAAGGTGTAAGACACAAGTGATAAGTGATGCCATGTCCACCACCAGAGATGCTTTTGTAGCACACTGTCAACTCACCGAGACCGAGCAGTTCTTAGTAATATGGAGGGGGGGGGGGGTGACACCTAAATCACACCGATTCCAGGAGGTGGCCTAGATGTGGGAGCAGGACTGGTCAGGAGTGTCATAGTGTCTGTTGGGGATGTCCCAAGTGAATATTTGATAGTACCAGTCATGTAGCACACTGGTAAGTTACCCTCCTGGAGTACACTAACATCACCATATGCTTTATTGTCAACCAGGGGTATCAGAGCTTTAACTCTGAATACCTGCAGTGCAAGCAATGACTCTTCATGTGTCAGTGGAAGACACATCAGATGAATTCTGTGACATGCCATTGCAGCTGAACACTGGCTAGTACCTGTGCACACTTTACTCATGCATACCATACTGCATTTCCGTTGCTTAGGTCCTTCAGAATAGCAACAGCTGCATCCAGTACCAACAGGTATGTGTGTGCTAATAGCCTTACAAACTCTTGATGTGTATCAGCCTGTCTGGTGCGTGTGTGTGCTAATAGCCTAGCAAACTCTTGATGTGTATCTGCCTGTCTGGTGCGTGTGTGTGCTCATAGCCTAGCAAACTCTTGATGTGTATCTGCCTGTCTGGTGCGTGTGTGTGCTCATAGCCTAGCAAACTCTTGATGTGTATCTGCCTGTCTGGTGCGTGTGTGTGCTAATAGCCAAGCAAACTCTTGATGTGTATCTGCCTGTCTGTTGCATGACTGGTGGTTGGGAGGGAGTAACACATGTACCAATGTTCACACGGTTGAATTATCTGTAAGCTGTCGCAGCTTCCACCTGGACTGGATACAAAAGTATGGGTGTGGACCTGCCTCTGGTTTGCAAACACTAACAATGGAGGGAACGGTCCCCTCCTTCATGGCTGAGTGGACTGTAGAGACCCAGAAGGGAGCACCATCACCAGTGTTTAGTGATGGATATCCTATCCATTTCTATACCACAAATAGTACACAGACAACAGAAACACTGATAGCACCCCCAAGGGATGCATAGCCTCTGAGAGGTGCATGAACTCTTACTATCAACCTAAGTAATGACTCTGTAGTTTTGGTGTTACCTTAGGCATCAATCAATTAATGTACAGTGTTGTCATCCAGTCAGAGATGGATACTACTTGGTCCAAGTTAGAAGTATTTAGTGTGCTGAGTGACCTGAAAGAGGAGGTCCATGGCCTCTTTGTCTGCCTCCAACCATTGCAGGAAGTGGCAACACATTTGGTGGCAATTAGTGAGTTTCAATGGCTATATGAATATGGCAGCCATTTCTGATATATTGGATGGCTGTACACTGCATGGGAGCATGGCTGATCTGAACATGTGGCTGCACCCCGCTGTTGTCTCCATCCTTTTCCATGGCAACTCACATAGACATGGCAGTCAGTCCTGTGACTAAACTGTCACATCCATTCCTGGCCACAGCCAATCACATGGACATCAATGGTACTCTTCTGTCTCCACTGTCACATCTACTAATGGTCATAGAAGGTCCAGTGGATATGTATGGTGCTTGTCCAGTTTCACTATGGGTTCACCCCATACATCACAATCAGGGTTTCAAAGTTCAAAAGTAGCCTACTCCCTGGTAGATGCCAATCTAAATGACGCATACTGTTAGCCAGACAGGCGATAGTGATAGCCAGCCATTTGCCATGACTACATGTCAGGGAACACCAACAAAATCCCACATATGGAGCCCATGCACTAAGGCCTTCCCAGAATATGCCTCCACACCTTCTGCTAGTAGACATGGCCAGCACTCCACTCCTTGAAGCTCAAAAGCATTACTCAAGGACAAATCCCTAGCATCCCAAACACTCTAGCCATGTGCAGGCTTACCTAAGTCACAGCTCATGACCCCTCCAATTATACTAGCATTGTTATCCAATGCCTCTGTGCTGCTTCATGTATGTAAACGGTGACAACTGTAGCCTGCTGATCCCCTGGCTCATGAGTGTTAGCTAATGCCTTAAGCACATCATTAATAGTCTATGCACTGTATTGCGTAGCATGTGTTCATAACATGAATGCAACACATTTGCTCTGTGTTTGTCCTGTTATGGCATATAACTTTGGATCATATGCTGCCTCTTTACCAGTGCTATAATATTTTGTGTCCACTGTTGCCTCCCACAGATGCCTCCTGCACCTGCATCCTGCTCTGAATCTTCACCCTGCTTCCCTTCTGCTGTTAGAACAACAATGTCATCCAATGCTATGGTCTTCCCTTGCTGTAAATAACTGTTTACACAGCATCATGATGTGCAGCATGGCACACACCACAAGTGGCGCACACCACAAATAGTATTTTAAATGCCTTGGGAATATACTGCAGTGTACAGCATCATGATGTGCAGCACGGCACACACCACAAATAGTATTTTACATGCCTTGGGAATATACTGCAGTGCACAGCATCATGATGTGCAGTGTGGCACACACCACAAATAGTATTTTAAATGCCTTGGGAATATACTGCAGTGCACAGCATCATGATGTGCAGCGTGGCACACACCACAAATAGTATTTTAAATGCCTTGGGAATATACTGCAGTGCACAGCATCATGATGTGCAGCGTGGCACACACCACAAATAGTATTTTACATGCCTTGGGAATATACTGCAGTGTACAGCATCATGATGTGCAGCACGGCACACACCACAAATAGTATTTTAAATGCCTTGGGAATATACTGCAGTGTACAGCATCATGATGTGCAGCACGGCACACACCACAAATAGTATTTTTAAATGCCTTGGGAATATACTGCAGTGCACAGCATCATGATGTGCAGCATGGCACACACCACAAATAGTATTTTAAATGCCTTGGGAATATACTGCAGTGTACAGCATCATGATGTGCAGCACGGCACACACCACAAATAGTATTTTAAATGCCTTGGGAATATACTGCAGTGCACAGCATCATGATGTGCAGCATGGCACACACCACAAATAGTATTTTAAATGCCTTGGGAATATACTGCAGTGCACAGCATCATGATGTGCAGCACGGCACACACCACAAATAGTATTTTAAATGCCTTGGGAATATACTGCAGTGTACAGCATCATGATGTGCAGCGTGGCACACACCACAAATAGTATTTTAAATGCCTTGGGGATATACTGCAGTGTACAGCATCATGATGTGCAGCACGGCACACACCACAAATAGTATTTTTCATGCCTTGGGAATATACTGCAGTGCACAGCATCATGATGTGCAGTGTGGCACACACCACAAATAGTATTTTAAATGCCTTGAGAATATACTGCAGTGTACAGCATCATGACGTGCAGCATGGCACACACCACAAATAGTATTTTAAATGCCTTGGGAATATACTGCAGTGCACAGCATCATGATGTGCAGCACGGCACACACCACAAATAGTATTTTAAATGCCTTGGGAATATACTGCAGTGCACAGCATCATGATGTGCAGTGTGGCACACACCACAAATAGTATTTTAAATGCCTTGGGAATATACTGCAGTGCACAGCATCATGATGTGCAGTGTGGCACACACCACAAATAGTATTTTTAAATGCCTTGGGAATATACTGCAATGCACAGCATCATGATGTGCAGTGTGGCACACACCACAAATAGTATTTTTAAATGCCTTGGGAATATACTGCAGTGTACCACAAAATGTATCTAGGGCACAGAAGGAAGACTTCAGCACTCTACGCACACACTCAGTAATGTTCCATGCCTGTGCCAGTGTAGTACTGTATTCTCTGTCTGCCCCTGTCTAGGTATTGCAGAAGGGGATCCTCAGCCATGGCTGCAAGGCACATGCATCATCATCTGCAGTGCACAACAGCAAACACCATTTGTTTACTACATATTGTCATATGATTGGACCATCATCAGTTCTGGGACTGGTACTGTGTACAGCTACCATAGGTTCATAGGTAGGTACTAGGCTATCAGCCCTGGGGCCCATACACGCTCAGCCAAGAAGGTACCCTGGCTTTTGCCACCTAAGAAAATTATTTTCCTGTGCCACTGTCAAGCAGAGTCACAGAGGTGATCCCCGGGGTGAATTTCCTATCTCCCATCCAATCATCAAGATTTTTCTTAAAGAGTGCTAATGAGGAGCTTTGTTTGATATAGATAGGTAGTTTATTCCTGAGTATGGGAAGTCTCTGGGACAGGAATCTATCCCTCCGGCATGTTCTGTTTATTGTGGTGACAAGGTTTAGGTCCCTAGAGCGTGTAGCTCGGAGGGATTGGCATTTCTTTAAGTGGAGCATGTCCAACAGCTCTGGGTTTGACATAGCTTTGTATGTTAGGCAGAGATCACCTCTGAGTAGGCGATATGCGGCGGAGTAAAGTTGGAGTATTTTGAGACGGTCTGCGTAAGGCATCTGTTTGAGGCTGGTAATCCTCTTTGTGAGGTATTTCTGTGGCCTTTCCAGTTGTTGTAGATGTCTTGTGAGGTACATACCAAAAGGGGCGTTGTACTCTATAATGGGTCTAATGAGTGATGGGTAGAGGGGAACAATGATCTCTTTTTTTCTAGATGAGAAACCTTTTGTGATGAGGTGTGCCACGTAGAAGGATTTCCTGACTACTGTGGCAATGTGATTACCAAAGGAGAGACTACTGTCCACCTGTGTCCCAAGGTCTCTTATCACACTTTCAGTGTTAAGTATACTACTGCCTATCTTGTAGTTCATGGGTACAGAGTTTTTACCAAAGGGGATGACAATGCACTTTTGGCATTGAACTTGAGGCCATGGCTTTGACATCAGGCATCTGTCTCAGTGAGGCCCTTTTGTAGGATGTCCACATCATTAGGAGTTTCGATTATGGCTCCTAGTTTGCAGTCATCTGCAAACTTCATTAGCCAAAGAACTTCTGTGTTAGCCTGTTCTTCAGAGAAGTAGATACCAAACAGGAGAGGACCCAGGACTGAACCCTGTGGTACTCCACTTGTCAGTGGTCTGAAGTCGGATTTGGAGTCTGCTACTTTCACAGTGTGGGTTCTGTCTGTGAGCCAGTTGGCAACCCATCTTGTGACATAGGGATTTATACCTAGTTTAGTGAATTTAACGATAATTCCAGAGTGGGGGATGGTGCCAAAAGCCTTGGCAAGATCTAGATAGGCTGTGTGAACCACCTTACCCTCATCTATGGCTTTGGTGACTGCTTCAAAGAAGTCTATCAGGTTTAGGAGACATGATCTGCCTTTTATAAACCCGAACTGGGTGGGGTCCAGAGTTTGGAGACTACCAATGTCTTTGTTTATACATTCCATGATGATACATTCCATGGCCTTGCAGACCAGGCTCATCAGGCTAATGGGGCGGTAGTTCCTGGGGTCCATGGTGGCTCACCTCTTGTGGAGTGGGATAACCATTGCTGTGCGCCATTCAGCAGGCACAAAGCCTGAAGTACCAACTAGATAACCCTGTGGAATGAGCCCATGAACAATTGGCAGTATACGACACATATGTCACAGATGTGGGGATTATGGGAACTGCTTGGAAGGTGCATGGATACATTGAATCAAATACCCGGTGCACTGTATATCAACTAGAAATTAATGATGTGGAAACCCCTCTGGCTGATATAATGGATGCCACATGGACCAGTTTGGCCCTTGATGGGAATGTTTCTTGCAGTCAGTGGCCTCTAGGACATCAGAGAAATGGGCTATGTCATAGAATGCCTTCATAGTGTTGGTTCTTTCTAATGCTGTCCATGGGAACCATATCTGTTCCTTCACACACATTAGCATCCCGTCTAGGAAATGGTACAGTTTCTGCAAGGCTTATGACTGCGATACGCCTAGTATTTCTTTAGCTGGATGCTGGAAGGTCCCCACAACAAGAATGGTTAATACTACACTAACATTTATGTCCAATGGGACAGGTATTCCACACATCCCCCATAATGCAATGTGAGGTTGGTACCAGTCATCCATCTTGTATACGAGATCTCTTTCCACAAAGCACTGGTTAACTATGCCCAGATTAAATTGATGGATTCCGCCTCTGCAATGCAAAAGGCAGGGGCAGGAAACATAATGGACAGTAGTGTCCAAAGCTGCTGTTAATGCATTTTGAGAGGCCGGTGTAGAGAGTATATGCCTAACATCTTTGAACAAAGGTTAATCCCATTCGACAATCATGACAGTATGCAGAGTAGCTGATCTCCATGGCTCATCATGCTAATTTTATACATTCTAGAATTGTACTGCTACGTCTGTTGTCATCATCTCATAAACAGTTGCTCTCATTAGCATGTTGATGCTCATTTGCATATTATGCAGTCATTTCTTTGAGATGCTTCCTATGTGATTTTCTATAGCAGTGTGGGTTTGGTATCTCTCTCTCTCTCTCTCTCTGAATCAGCTTTTCCCGTGCAGGATTCCACTCACTGCATCATTTCATGTAACTCATGGCACTAATAGTTTTGGAATACTCGCCATATCAATAAAATGGAACCATTTTAGATTATGCAATGCATAACAATAAACATTTAACTAACTAGTTTAGCTATATAAAAAGGGTATGATTCCTTATATTTGTTTTTTGTAACGATTTAGTAAAATATACTTTGCAAATATTTGTGTAAATATTATGATAGATCTTTATACTAATTCTGAAATGTATGATGGCAATATATATATATATATATATATAATTATAAAATGCATGTTAATTAGAAAAAAAAGGTGCGTAATACAAAGTTGTTCATTATCCTTAGTTTTAGATCCTTTAGCAAATCATATCATTCAAATATTGAACTAAAGGTTTTGCATTTGAGAAGGATTTAGCAGTTAAATTATGGCTGTTTACCAATGACCCATTTATAACTACTGCAATTATAAATGAATTTGCTTATCATATTAATAATGCATTACTATCATTTACTGATATGTCAAATTGAAGCTTTCATTGGGCCACTTCATTAATGCCTACACTAAGTGCACACAGTCTGTATTCAAGAACACCCCTACCACATTTTTTGTACTTCCTAGTCACTCAGAAAGATTACACTAAGTGTACATGTAGTCTACACTTTGTGGTAACCTTTATGAATCCCTGTCAATATTTAAAACTGCAAGAATATCAGTACAAAAACTAAAATAGGTGGAAGAAAGTGTGAGTTATGCTTGTGTTGTCTGTTCATTCAGAACTTTGTACACTTAGTATAGGTGTTAATGAATTCCAGAGAGAGTTTAGTAATATGCAGACACCAACATCTGATTTGCAAACCAGTTTCTGTAATAAATGCAACTAACAATTAAAATATTTAGGAATTGTTTTATAATCTGATTTAGAGCCTGAATGTAAAGCAAAATTATGATGACACTATTAGTAAGTTTAAGCATATAATCTTACAGTGGACATAAGCTCTTTTTTATTTTACATTTGAAGATGAATGATTTGTTCATACATCATTTCTTATTAATATGATTTCATTGCCTGAATTATGCATTGGCCAAACTATTTCTTTACTACCACCAACAGTTACATAAATCAGAGTGGAATACTAATCCAGTTAGAAACTAGCTATGGATGTGCTGCTTTCCAGACTATAACACAAAGATACAACAGTCAGAAAACAAACTTCTTAGGTTCAGTCATCTATATGGAAACAGAACATTGTGCTTCTCTAAAGACATCAATGGCGTATTGCCACGGCCTGTTTTCTTTTAATCACCTTAACGTTTCGGTTATTCCATTAAAGCTTTTACCCACCTTTGAAGAACAGACTTATGGTCATTACCTGTACTTAATCAACCGTGAAACAGCCTTTTAAAATAGCAGCAGCTTCCTGGAACTGTCTGTGTACAAATATAAGGAAAGCAGGCAAAAGAACGAGCAACGAGCTGCAATAAAAAGCTGAAGACTAGGCTGGCAGAAGACAAGAAACATAAGTGCACCATTGATAATGATTGATCTGCATGCTGCTAAATATCTGTGCATATCTGAATATGGATAACCTATCTATACAGATATAGGTGGCACTCCAAGTTATAAACTATATGTTATAAATACAGCTAACATTGTGTTATAAATATTACAAACACATAGGGTGTACACATGTAGTAGGTGATGTTTTTAAAGTAAAACATAAGGTGATTGCACGTGAAAGTTGCTGTTATTAAAATGAAAACATGAGGTTCATAGCAACACCTTGTATTAAAAAGTTACATAACCCTGTAATATAGTTTGGATTTTGAACATATCTATCTATCTATGTATGATTACTTATTAGTGAAAACACCCAATGTCAACACAGAACTCAACATGTCACTAAGCATGCATGGAGAAACAGCTTTGGCGCATGCAATTTCTGACTTTTAAAAAACAAAATTAAACATCATTTTTTGAAGGGTGGCAAGCCCCTCTGCACCCCTATACCCCCTACCAATTAGATATACTAACTTTGCAATCACACAAACACAGGGTAAGGCCAAATGTGCCAACCCCTGAATTTGTGCAGTTTCATCCAGCTGTCAATCAATTGCCTAGCCGGCCTTATGCAGTTGACTAGACAGATGTTGACCTTGTACAAGCTCGATATGTTCACTAGCACCAAGATCTCTCTATCTATCTATAGAGAGAAAGAGAGAAAGTGAGTGCATGGAGCATCCCCTAAGCATTGTTACAACTGGGCCTTATAGACTATCAATGAACACTGCTGGCTGGTAAAGAACTGTGGCAGAAAGTAAAATTCTTCCTTACTAACTGAAGAGGACAGGCAGTCAAATCTGCCAAATCTGCCAAAATTAGAGTTGTATACATTACATTGTTCGGAAAAATAACCTGTTACTCTGTTAACTTTTTAAGTCATTTAGGGGAATATCTCTAATTTTTACCCTCTGTCCCCTGCAAATAAGGTGGGAGGTGTGCTGCTGCCTGTCTGACAGAGCTTGCTAAGTACTTTACTGGCTTTTAAAGTATGTCAAATACTTTGCACTTTCCCCTGTAACTAGTAGTACATAGAGCAGCTAAGGGTCCGTGCACTGCAAAGAATTATGGTTGGTTTCCCCCTCAAAATCCTTATTATGTGTTCTCAACATGGATGCCAAAGTTCACCTCTTGAGCTTTGTTTGGGAGGCAAATTTCTTGGCATTCATGTCTTGAACTCGAAATAATCTGGTATCAGAGACTCTATCATAATCCTCTGTACGTACACATACATACATAATCCTCTGTACGTATGTGTACATGTATATCTATTACCTGTTTATACATGAAAGTATATGGTTTACGATCATAAATTCGAAAATCAGAAAAAAATGTGTCTGCATTTTCAAATTTATACATTGGAAATGAACATTTCTGAATTAACCTAAAGTCGAAAACAGCTGTGTATTGTCGAAAATGTCGCTCGCGACATTTACGGCAATACACAGCACTCCCACCTGTCCCGTAACTACCTACCTACCTAGCCTAAACTCACAGTTATGCAGGGGGGCAAGCCCCCCTGCACCCCCCTGTGGGGGGATGCACCCCCCACACCCCCCCTACCTTAATATTCCAACTTCGAGATCGCACTACAGTGAGGAAAGGGATGTATTTCCCTAACCGCACTGTACCGCAATCCCCTCACATGAGCGAACGTTAGAATTGCGAATGCACAGTCCATTCGCAATGGTAACGTTCGCTCACATCACCTGCCGAAATATGAAGTATTCGAACATCTGTTGTTCGAATACTTCATAGCCGTGCAAGTGCACGTCGGCATTGTGATAGTAAACCAAAGTATATATACAGCTTTGCAAATCCTTATCTGTCTTAAAATTCTGTGATAACGTGGTTTAATATATTACTGCTGCATTTTTATAACTGAAGCATGAAGTAAGCATGTATGTTTAGCTATTTCCTCATAACCAAATCTGAGTATGTAAAACATTTATTGTCTTTTGTTACATTACTGCTGTTGGATTATTTCTGTATTGTATCAAGCTGTTATGTTGTTTTTGCCAATAAGATATCTACTGTCATTTATGTTACTACTATTGTATGGTTTATGTAATGTATTCATTTTGTCTGTGCCTAATGGCTTGGGTTGTGTCTGAAAATGTTTTTAGTCCAGTTCTCTTATCTAGGTAACAAATGATAAATAAATAAATGAAACAAATATGTCCTCCTTCTTCTCTTCTTAAACTGCCTTAATTACCTTTAAAAATCTTCTTAAGCCTGGAATTACCTTTAGAAACGTTATTAGAATGTGGAATAAAAAGAGAGGAGAGTTTTCAGACTTTGAATCACTTACATCAGCTTCCTGATTTAATGTAATACTATATACTGGATATACCCAACATATGTTACTATTTGGAAGGAAATTCCCTTAGCTCTCTTTGATAACACACAATATAAAATACCACAACCTAAGGCTAATTAAATAATAAAATTATTTAAAAAGTTATATCATTTTTTAGATTTTCATTTATTCTAACATAGAATCTAAATACATCAGTACTCTTTTAAAATGTTTTAAATAAATATGTATAAGACTGGATATTTAACATCATTAACGTTTATTAATAGCACTGCAGGAAATATTTACACAATTAATGGATCGAAGAAAAAAAATGGAACCATGCAGGTATTATGATCTGCTCTAGCTGCTTAATGAATATTAATGCTCTGCATGCAGTAGATATTTTAAGTAGATTTAAACTAAATAAGGAGTGCTGGTACTGACAGTCCACCTTATTAGTCCAGACCAACTACTGACTTTCAAGAAAACACTCAGAAAAAAAAACATCTGTTCAAAGAAAGTAAATCCAAGCACTATAAAGGTTTAGGTATAAAGGTTTAGGTTAACTAAATGGTACAGTAGTTCTTAAGTTCTGCTGGTTCCATTCCAAAATGTGCAGGTTTAATGTGTTTGATAGTACATTAGGACAGCAAGAGTAATGTAAATATAATAATTCATCCCACTTTTTAGCACAGCAATGCAACAGTTCACATGCTGATTCCTTGTCTATTACACTATAGTAACATCTTACAGCACATGCCCTTGCATGCAATTCTGTATTTATAATGAAGTTTGTTGTTGTGTCTTTTGTCTTTTCCCATTTAGGGGTCGCCACAGCAGAACTCCGGTCCGCTAATGATTGGCAGTAGATTTTTACATGCCGAGTTGCCGGCCCTGACGCACAATCTTTAACGAAGGTACGCCTATTCACGCATGTCTCCACACAGAAGACGCTCTCACTGAGAATCGAACAGGACAACGTCTTACTGTGAGGCGACAACGTTACCGCAGTACCACCACATTATATATATTTAAGCATTAATAATGGGTGCTTTCTTGTAAATGTTGTTCAGTGATTCACTTGTGTAGCATTACAGCATGGCTATGTATGGTAGACACAAACTTTGTCAAACACTTTTAATGTCAGTACTTCTTTCAGTGCATTTCTTACTTGCTATTGTCTTTGCTGTTGTAGTCCAGGGAGTAGCTGAAAAGGGTCCCTATACTAGTTTGCTTACTAACGTAACAAAGAAGCAATTAAAAAAATGAAAGTGGTTGAATATTGACCTTTTTAGACATTTTAAATCCAGTGAATGGCATGTTATCTGAATTTTGAAATCCTTCAATGCAAGTTCTGAAACTATGAAACAGTAATTGGAATCCTTATAACATAACTGTGTATTCCAAAACTTACTGTTACAACTAAAAGGCAGTTTTTGCAAGGGGTAAGCCCTTTGCACCCCAGTCTGGAGGCTGTACTAGGACATCCCTGATACTTATAGGTAATAACTCTGAATTCACTGTAGCTCAGAGAAGAGGGGATGCATCAGTTTTTGCATTCCTAGGCTACCAGGCTCGGACGCTGCTTATTGTAGTGTGCCTAGGCTACCAGGCTCGGACGCTGCTTATTTATAGTGAGCCTAGGCTACCAGGCTCGGACACTGCTTATTGTAGTGAGCCTAGGCTACCAGGCTCGGACGCTGCTTATTATAGTGAGCCTAGGCTACCAGGCTCGGGCGCTGCTTATTGTAGTGAGCCTAGGCGACCAGGCTCGGACGCTGCTTATTATAGTGAGCCTAGGCTACCAGGCTCGGATGCTGCTTATTATAGTGAGCCTAGGCTACCAGGCTCAGATGCTGCTTATTGTAGTGAGCTTAGGCTACCAGGCTCGGACGCTGCTTATTATAGTGAGCCTAGGCTACCAGGCTCGGACGCTGCTTATTGTAGTGAGCCTAGGCTACCAGGCTCAGACGCTGCTTATTATAGTGAGCCTAGGCTACCAGGCTCGGACGCTGCTTATTGTAGTGAGCCTAGGCTACCAGGCTCGGACGCTGCTTATTATAGTGAGCCTAGGCTACCAGGCTCGGACGCTGCTTATTATAGTGAGCCTAGGCTACCAGGCTCGGACGCTGCTTATTATAGTGAGTCTAGGCTACCAGGCTCGGACGCTGCTTATTGTAGTGAGCCTAGGCTACCAGGCTCGGACGCTGCTTATTATAGTGAGCCTAGGCTACCAGGCTCGGACGCTGCTTATTGTAGTGAGCCTAGGCTACCAGGCTTGGACGCTGCTTATTATAGTGAGCCTAGGCTACCAGGCTCGGATGCTGCTTATTGTAGTGAGCCTAGGCTACCAGGCTCGGACGCTGCTTATTATAGTGAGCCTAGGCTACCAGGCTCGGATGCTGCTTATTGTAGTGAGCCTAGGCTACCAGGCTGAGATGCTGCTTATTATAGTGAGCCTAGGCTACCAGGCTCGGATGCTGCTTATTGTAGTGAGCCTAGGCTACCAGGCTCGGACGCTGCTTATTATAGTGAGCCTAGGCTACCAGGCTCGGACGCTGCTTATTGTAGTGAGCCTAGGCTACCAGGCTCGGATGCTGCTTACTATAGTGAGCCTAGGCTGCATCCGATGGGTGAGACATCATAGGCCATTAGCTCTCATTCTCATGTGACCCCTCTACTGCCCCTGCCACTAATTGAACACAGGTCACCTGGCATATAGTAATGACTTATCCCTGCTCTGTGGTGCTAACTGATATTTATTAGAATTTTATGACAGACTCTTTTGTTTTCCCAGATTTGAATCACATATGGAAGAACATTATCTAGAATTCCTCATGATCTATCAGCTGCCTCCTTATTTTGGAGAAAAGTCACTTGGAAATTCATTCACCAAACATTTCTTACTTCTTATAATGTTAGTAAAATATTTTGAGTCCATTTTGGCAAGACTTTCAGAGATTTGTACAATCATTGGGTTGTGATAATTGTGTTAAATAAATGCCTTGTATTATTTAATCCTCCTATTCCCAGTTGTGTAGATGTATCACAAAGATGGCTATTATAGTACCTGTTGGCTGTGGTAAGACTAACTTTAGCTAAGAGCTGGAAAACATTAGTGCCATGTTGTTTTTGGAATTTTTAAACTTGCTGCCGTATGTTTGTGATTGTATATGAAATTGATAGAACTGTAAATGTTGGCCTCTGCTAAGGAAACTTACTGCTAAATAGAATGGTGAAGAACTGAGTGTCATTTATTTTTAGTGTCATAACTATGCTAAGGCAAAGGGGGAGGCTGCCCCAGGTGCAATCTGTGAGATGGTACAGTTGCCATAGGGGCATGAGTGCAATACCAGCATTCATTTAAGAAGCCATAGGAGCATATCTCTTAACCTCTTAGACCAAGAAATCTGGACAAAGCCTAAAATAATGGTGGGACAAAGGCCCAAAAATAGGAACATATTTTTAAATATTGCTCTGATAAACACGAAAAGGTGCTAGAATAATAGGTTTTGTGTTGGCATACATTTTCCAAAGGATATAAAGTCAGAAATTCAAATGTGTGTCATTATTTCATGACTGCAATCACCAGATATTTTCCAGAAATCCATAAATTTTATAAGGAACAGACTAAAAATATGTGGCAAAAATCTGGACATTCTGTGGCAGTCTGGACAGTCGACAGCTATGCATGGGAGATATTTCAGCTTCATAAATGAATTTCTGCATTCATGGTTGCAGGTAGGAGTTCAGTGTACTAGTTACTGCAGTAAGGTGCTTACTACATTTATGGCCAACACCTTGCAATATTTTTGAGTCCTTTGAGGGCAGGAACCGCCCAAGGCAGTCAATGATCTAGCAGTGGCCTTTATTTTTATATTGAGTAAGCCAAGTTAGATCCAATATTTTAAATATTGGTTTCTTTTTAACCATTCCATTTTGTTTATTTTGATTATTTGGGGGGGTATGTTGTGTGATATTAAGGGACAGGAGTGTTTTACAAATCCTGTCTCATCTTGTAACTAGAAGACTGCTGTTTTAGCCATTTTCAAAAAAGGCGAGGAAAACAGTATGCTCCCTTATTTCTCTTAAGTGGAGGCAGGTCTGAGAGCCAGTGAGAGAATTTAAAGAGGAGAGAGAGCTTTTGCTGTGTAGAAGCCAAGTTACACCCCATATTTTAAATACTGGTTTCTTTTGAACCTTTTCTTTTTGTTTATTGATTCTTTGGAGGGTGTATTTTATGAGATTAAGGGACAGGATTCTTTTACAATCTTGTCTTGCCTTGCAACTGGAAGACTGCTGTTTTAACTGTTTTTAAACTGGCAGAGGAAAACAGCATGCTGCCTTATTGTCTGTAAGGTGGAGGCAGGAGTGAGTGACCGTGTGACCATGCGCTTGAATAGCTGCATATCTGTGTTGACGCAAAGATGTAGTTTATGCATTTCTGTGTGCCAAGCACGACTAGAGTGATAAAAAGGATAAGAGCTACTAAAGGTTAGTTTAAAAAGTAAATTCTTTTCAAATATATAGTTATTTAGACTAAAAATGGAGCAGTATCCAATTTTAGAACAGGCTCCTTAAGACAATGTAAAATTTGTAAAGTAAATTCAGATGAAGAGGATAATAGAACAGAGAGAGAGAGATGGCATGTAATAAGTGTAAATATTTATTAAAATGACATGAAGTTAAAAGGGTTGAGTATGAATTTATTGAGAAAGAGACTCAGACTGTAGAAACCCAAATGATAAAGGGAATGAAATCATATCAGATCCTGAATGAGAAATCAGTCTTGTAGGTAATGAAAGGAAAAGTAGGAGAAACAAGGTCTTGAGGAAGGAGAAAGGATTACGGATGAAAACGAACCTTTATATGGGGAATTAAAATGACTATATTAACAAGAACAAGAAGAAGGGTGCTTGGAGGAAGTTTAAATGTACCACACTCCCTGCATGGCTTACACTGAATTTTTCAAACTGATCAAAACCATGCTATGAGTCAAAGAGGACAAAATAAGTTAATAATTTAAAGTTGCAGAAAGTATTCGAAGAACTAAGCCAACACTCGAATGGAGAAAGAAGATTTTGACAATAGGGATGACTCCATGTAAGAGGGACATAAAATAGGCAAGGGGGGGCTGGAATTTACTAGAAAAATGGCAAAGAAACCAAAGTATTGGGAGCAAATAATTAGAGAGGAAACGGTAACAGAGTAGCATGAACATGTCCTACATGAACCAAATCAAAGCCCTGTCACTATACTCCCAGAATCCTGGCTCTAATAAAATCCTGTTTGCTGCCT
Organism: Protopterus annectens; assembly: GCF_019279795.1. Lineage (NCBI taxonomy): Eukaryota > Metazoa > Chordata > Ceratodontiformes > Protopteridae > Protopterus > Protopterus annectens. Next base: position 107,091,896 of record NC_056746.1, on the reverse strand, counting down.
AAAATTAAAATCCCCCTTCCCTCCTTAATCCCAGTTCTGATCTAATTCCAATTTGCTCCCTAAATGTAAAACTCCCCCCAACCCTAACTCTCAGCTAACTCACAGTTGCTTCTTAAACCTAAAATCCCCTTCCCTAACGTTGACTCTGGGCTAACTCCTGGTCACTGCCAACATCTGAAAATCCTTCTCCCTAAACAAAACCCTAAAGACCCCTCCCCTTTTCCCTTCCACACTTACCATTTCCATGGTGAGTGCTTGATGGCATGCAACCATTGTGGCAACTGCATTCCTGAACTTGTGTTCAAGTTCAGGCAGCTACTCGGCCAGGCAGGTGGACAGGGAAGTAGCCACTTGAGCCCCTGGCTGTGAGCAGCTGGGGCTTGAGAGGCTGTAAAGGTCCCTAGTCAGGCCTTAAAGTTTAATTCTGTAGGCTCTCAAAAAAGGAAGTATCAGAAAATGGAAATCACAATTTAAACTAACTGTATTTGAAGTACTGAATATGGCAAAAAAGATAAAATAATTGGAAGAGGGATCTTCAGAAAAGGGTAGGAGCAAATTACATAGAAATAAATGGAATTTGTAGGAACAATACATGCAGATTAATTTTCAGGAGGTGAAGTGAGGTTTAAGGGAAGGCAGGAATTGAGCAATTTATGTAATTCTGGACTGAATGTGATAAAGAAAGAAAAGCTATGCAATGCATAATGTATGGAAATGGAAAAAAATGCTCACATGGTTTACTTTCTTTTATATTAATACAAGTGTGCCTACATCTTAAGTGATAATTTAATAAAGGTGTTTACAAATGAATTAATTCTTGGGAGTAGTGAATGGGAATCAAAGGAAATGAATACTGCACAGAACAACAACGCTGATAATGCAACGGGGCATTTAGAAAATAAATAAACATCGTTATAAGAATAAGGGATAAGTACAAAGGTTAACTCATCAGCTCAAATATTAATTACTGAAGATTCCATGTTAAAAAGTATTTACCATGTATAAATAAATCTAGAGCAATTGTTTCTACACTTCATAGGGCAAAACTGAAGAATATTAGGAAAGCTCTCTTTAGACTGGTTCAAAATGAGTCATCCTTTTCAGGAATTGTAATACGTGGTGGAAAAATGATGGGGAGAAAAACAGTGGAAGAGTTAATGGAAGAAATGAAAAAGATTATAGCTTTTTTATTTGACTTTGGCATTAAGGTAATGTTTATGGATATTTTCATTTAAGCCATGAGGCATAAACTAGGAAGGACTATAAGATTTTTTTTTTTTTAAGAATTGGAAGTTACTCTTCTTTGAGAATGAAGAATAGTGTTAATGAGAAAGGAAGTTAATATTGGTAGTTTTAAATGCAAGAAGCTTAATTAAGAAAAACAGAAGAAATACATCTTTTTCTACTAGGTGAAGATGCAGACATTGGTATTATTACAGAAACTTTATATAGTGATATTTACAAACTTGTGGAAATTTTAGATTATCAATCTTTTCATACTTTTAGAAAATAATTGAGAGTAGGTGAGGGTTTGCTGTCTTTAAGAGATTATATTGATGCCCAGTGTAATTATAGTAGTCAAGATCTAGATATTGTATCAGTGGATTTATTAGTGGTTATGTGGGGAAATGGTTGATAATTGCAAATTATAGAATTTTATAGACCTTGGGAAATGAAGAATGAAGACGTAAATAAATGAACAGAAGACCTGGGACAAACAGTAATTTGTAATGATTTTATCATGGGTGGAGATTTAAACTTCCCTTATATAAATTGGGGTAAAATGATTGGTTTTATTGCCAAGAAAGTATTTTAGAGTCTTTGTCTTAACTGTCACTAATTCAGCATTTAACTGGTGTCACTAGAGACGAGCACAATTTAGATGTTATTTTATCATCCTCCAAAATTATGGTTTCAGATATTCAGATAAAAGAACCATGGATGAATAATGACTATGTGCTTGTGAGGTGAAAAGTTCCCTGTCTGTTACAGATAAATCTTATTAAAAACTGCACAGAAGTTAGATACATAGAAGGTAGACTATAATGAAATTAAAAACTGGCAATGCAGGGAAGATTTTGAGGGTAAAACAATTAAGAAATATGGGATGTGTTCAATGGTAAAATGTTTACTATTATAACCGACTTTGCATCAATTGAAAATAAATACTTAGGTCATAAAAAGCTTGTACCCCCAGATGTCAAAATCAATTAAAACTGTATAAAAATGAATAATAATCCTACAGTAAAAATGCTGAAATATACAAAGCAGCTGCTAAAAGTGAAGAGGTCCTCCATTAGGTGAGCTAAAAGAAATTTTGATGTGAAATCAAGGATACCATCAAGGATAATAAAAATTAATTTCAAGGATAATAAAAAAATATTTTACAGGTGAAATGGACAGCATAGAGATACCAAGACATCTGTTTTTAAAGACTTCTCCATCACTTAAATGTCCCTTAATTCCAAAAGATATGGGGAGGAAAACATTTCAGGAAATAAATAATAAAGAAGGATACTGACCTTAGTCTTTGTAATGCAAATAGAACTTTCTTAGTTAATATTAAGGATTGATTGGTTGACTGCCTTATCGTTTCTACTAGTCAGTGTTAACTGTAGTGGCCCCCAATCATTGGAAATGTACAAATATTATTCCTTCAAATATTATGAAGTGGTCTATTACAGACCAGTTAGTCTCACTAGTTTGATTCGAAAAAGCTTTGAAAGAATATTATTACAAATCGTGATTAATGATAAAAAAATTATATTGTGATTTCCATTAGTATGGTTTGACAAAAGGCAGCTCTTCAATAAAAATCTGATATGAGTTTATGAATAGGTAGTTTGAGCCTTAGATAATAAAATTCCAGAAGATATTTTTTTTGGGGGGGGGGGTAGCAAAACCTTTTGATTCTGTACCTTATAGGCCAGTTATAGATGTAGTTAATAAATGGAGATTTGAACAGCATGTTGTTAGAAGGATAGCAAACAAGTTACATGTGAGAAAAGCTAAGGTTTGCATACAGGATTGTAAATCTTATGAATATAACATACAAGCACATATGTGATCATTAGTTATAGGGACTAAGTACCTCAGATGTTTCACTGAGGCAAGTAAAAGAATAAATATATAAAAAATTATCATAAACAAATGTTTCTCCTCAGTTCAATTCTCAATCTCTTAGCTGAAGAATCAAAGAGAAAGGCGTTAAACTCAAACTCTTAGCCTAGAGGGTTTCTCTGTATTTATAAGTGTTGGTGAAATATTTTTGAATTTATTACTGCTGAATATCTGAGTTGTTTGGCTTCTGCTACATACATACAATCAACTGCATTACTAGCTGAGTCAAGTACAAATTTGCAGTGTTAAAAACTGTACTGCATTTCATTTTTCTGTCTAATTGTTTCATTGAATATTATGTCTGTGTCTCTCTGTAGTTATTTATTTTTCTATTTAATTGTTTCATGGAATACTGTGGTCTCTCTCTGTCTCTGCAGTTAGTTTCCCACCTGCCCTTCCTGTTCTTGTTTTGGTATTAATCTTGGTGGCTTTGGAATTGCCTGCTCCTGTAAATTTGTGTTTGAACACTCCTCCTGGGTATATCTCATTTGCTCACTCAACCAAGTGCAGTGAGATCATATTTTGACTTCCGACACTCCTACCAGTCCCATCTGTTCATCTCTATCCCAGCTCTATTCCAATCTAGTGTCACTAGCTCATTTTACCTTATACAGAGAGAACATTTGTGAAGGGCAAGCCACTTGGGTCCTTAACTTTGAATTATCTTCTGTTTCTCCTTGCTCCCTTTCCAAAAAAAAAAAAAAAATTCCAAGTTTGTTTCCTGCCTTTCCTGTAACTAGTCTAGTCCAGATACAGATTTGCTGTATCCAGGGCTGTTTGTAAGCTTCTGAGCCCCCCAAGTATTTCTGTGTTGGAGGGAAGCCTTCTAGCTCATCAGTGGGAGTGGTAAGCACTAGGTAGCTTATCTACCACAAGAGTAGTTTCTGGCCCAGAAGTTGTAGTTTATTGGCCATTTGGCAGTTTATCCATCTCTTTCAACTTTCTGGTTTAAAAGCCTACATTTGCACTTGTTTCCCACTTTTCCTGTAACTAGTCTAGCCCAGATACAGATTTGCTGTATCCAGGACTGTTTGTAAGCTTCTGAGCCCCCCAAGCTTTTCTGTGGAGGGAATCCTTCTAGCTTATCAGTGGGAGTGGTAAGCAGTAGGCAGCCTATCTACCACAAGAGTAGTTTCTGGCCCAGAAACTGTAGATTATTGGCCATTTGGCAGTTTTTCCATCTCTTTCAACTTACTGGTTTAAAAGCCCATGCTTGTGCTTGTTTCCCATATTTCCTGTAACTAGTCTAGTCCAGATACATATTTGCTATATCCAGGACTGTTTGTAAGCTTCTGAGCCCCCCAAGCATTTCTGTGTTGGAGGGAAGCCTTCTAGCTTATCAGTGGAAGTGGTAAGCACTAGGTAGCCTATCTACCACAAGAGTTTTTTTCTGGCCCAGAAATTGTAGTTTATTGGCCGTTTGGGCAGTTTTTCCATTTCTTTCAACTTTCTGGTTTAAAAGCCCACATTTGTGCTTGTTTCCCACCTTTCTTGTAACTAGCCTAGTCCAGATACAGATTTGCTGTATCCAGGACTGTTTGTAAGCTTCTGAGCCCCCCCCCCAAGCCTTTATGTGTTGGAGGGAAGCATTCTAGCTTATCAGTGGGAGTGATAAGCACTAGGTATCCTATCTACCATAAGATCCAGGTACAGATTCTTAGTTTTAGCACTTGAATTTGCTTATTCGTGCTCAGCACTGGTTCAGAACTTGTTGTTAGCACTAAATAAGCTACAAATTACTACAGCACTCAACCTTCCTCTTTACCTAGAGGAAAACAGTTTTTGTATTTACTTTCTTCACTTGCTTAGAGAAAAACAGCTCTTATAATCACTTTCCTTACTTGTGTAGCGGAAAGTAGTTTTTTTATTCAGGCATGTCCAAGGGTCAGCTCCCAGTGTGCTCTCCTGTCTATCTGATGAATCTGGGCATCTTGGGGCAATGTAGCAATTGCCTCATGTACACAGACAACCCTCTCCTCCTACCACCCAACACCTCAACCTGTGAGAAATGCACTTATCTAGCCAAAGTGGAGGTAAAGCTCTCTCCAACCAAGACTGAACTTGACAGTCAAGAGAAGGTAAACACTTGCACCACACCACACTCATCACATAGTCTCACTAAATCTACACCACCAAAATCCACACACAGTAACACAAAAACATTCACGGAGGCTCTCAATAATAATCTGCTCAAGCAACAGAGACCTCCAAAGTAGAAATGCAAGCAACCACCCCCCCAACACAACCCAAATGACACATAGCCCATAGACTCATTTTGCCACTCAACTGCAGCCGATAAGGCAAGACAATGTACCCAACACACTAGTCATAGGTGACTCTATAGTCAGGCACACTGATGTCCCACTCACCAGGCTAAACAAGGAGAAGGTTACTGGCAGCTGCCAGGATCTGCCACATAACCCATGCACTCAGGTCACTCCACAACAAGTACAAATATGACTCTGTCATTGTCCATGTTGGTGTGAATGACCTGAGACATACCTCCCTGGACTACATGAAAAGAGACATGGAAGAGCTCTCCGATCTTGTAGCCCAGGCAGGTATGACCCTAGCCCTGAGTAGCATTCTGCCATCGCCCCGAATGATACCACAGTACAAGGACAAAATGATTAACTTCAACAATTGGCTAAGCTTCTAGTGTCATTCTAAGGGGATCCAGTATCTGTCTGCCTGGGACAAAATGGTTGATAGACCACGATGCTTGGCCAGAGATGGCCTGCACCTGTCACCCCTGGTATTTTGGACACTGGCTAAGGCTCTTGCTGCCCCTATAGTGCCTTTTTAGGCAAGGTTCAAATGACAAATTCACCACTGTAACAGGAACAGGCAAGCAAAAACTGAGGGTAATGCTACTCAGTGATAGAAGTCTACATCTCAAAATGCACTCCTTTGAGGCGCTCCTTAAAATGGAGAACATTTATATTTGTGCAGTGACTGAGACTTGGTTCAAGGCTCCAGAGAGCACCCCTGCATTACCAGGCTATAACTCATACCACACTTTTCAGCCACCTAACCTGGACTGGAACACCAAAGGCAGAGGTGTGTCCATATTCATTAAGGATATCCACACCTCCAGGCTAGTTGCTCAGCATAATGCAGCCAAGGTTATCCAAGTACAACAAACTCTGGGCAAAACTGCAATCCAAATTGTAGCTTGCTACAGATCCCCCACCATGCCCCAGGACTCCCACTCCTCTTTTCTTGATATACTGGAAAATATTAGGGCTCAACCAAACACCCTAATAATGGGCGACTTCAACTACACCACCATTAACTGGGAAAACTCGTACCAACTCCTTCACTCAACTCTTTCTGGAATTCATAAATTCCAATGCTCTGGATCAACCTATCCACACCCCCGCCAGGGGCAACAATATCCTTGGCCTAGTCATTACCAACATGAGTGACTGGTGTTCCACACCTGAAGTCAACTCTTCGTTGGTCAGATCCAACCATAAGCTAATCACCTTAGATATCCACATCCCGCCCCCACCCCCCATTAAGGAAATCATGGTAAAAAATTTCTCCAAAGCCAACTTCATGCTTCTTAAGACAGAAGTGGTGAACTTCATGACACCCATGCAGATGGACAATAGAGGTATGACTGCTGAATCCTACATAAATGCACTTTATAAGCACTTACACAAGTGCATGGATCGTGCTATCCTAAACAGAACCAAGATGCTATCCTCCAAAAAAAGGAAGCCAATCTAGTGGTCCCCTGCCATAAACAAACTGTACAACAGAAGGAAGAAATTGTTGCAAAAGAGAGTAAAATCCCATGAGTGGAAGAGTTCCTTGGTCAGCCTCAGTAAGAAGCTGAGATCCCTTATAAAATCCTCCAAAGCTAGCTACAAAAACAAAATCACCACTGATTCTAGGGACAACCACAAAGCATTCGATAGCTATGTCAAGAATCTCAATGGCAACACCCAGATCTGTTCTGAGTTACAGCACAATGGCATGATAATTACAGACCCAACTGATATTGCCAACATCCTGGCAGATCGGTTCAGTGCTAACTTTACCTCCTCACACCCCGTAAAGGGCCCATATCTATACAGGAAGAATGCAGAGTCCCTGTAATCACAACTACTCAGGTAAAAGCTGCACTCTCTAAAGCCAAAAACACAGCATCCATGGGACCGGACAACATCCCAGGCTGCATTTTACATGAAATTCAGAACGAACTGGCTCCCCACCTAAGCACCATGTTCAATCATAGTCTCACATCAGGCTTTGTGCCCACTGAATGGCACACAGCAACAATTATCCCACTCCACAAAGGGGGAGCCACCACTGATCCCGGGAACTATCATCCTATTAGCCTGACGAGAATGTTCTGTAATGCCATGGAACGTATCATCATGGAACTCATAAACAAAGACATTGGTAATCTCCAAACTCTTGACGTCACCCAGTTCGGGTTTGTGAAAGGCAGATCATGCCTCCTGAACCTGATCAACTTCTTTGAGGCAGTCACCAAAACTGTAGACGAGGGTAAGGTGGTTCACACAGCCTATCTTGACCTCGCCAAGGCTTTCAACACCATACCCCATTCTGGAATTATAGCTAAACTCACTAAACTAGGTATAAATCCCTAATTTACAAGATGGGTTGCCAGTTGGCTCACTGACAGAACCCACAGACTCCAAATCGGACTTCAAACCAGTGACAAGTGGAGTACCACAGGGTTCAGTCCTGGGACCTCTCCTGTTTGGTATCTACTTCTCTGAAGTACAGGCTAACACAGAACACCTTTGGCTAATGAAGTTCACAGATGACTGCAAACTAAGAGCCATAGTTTAGTCCCCAAATTATGTGGACATCCTACAGAAGGGCCTCACTGAGACAAACGCCTGGTATCAGAGCCATGGCCACAAGCTCAGTGCCAAAAAGTGCATTGTCATCCCCTTTGGTAAAAACTCTGTACCCATGAACTACCACATAGGCGGCAGTATACTTAATGCCAAATGTGTGATAAGAGACCTTGGGACTTAGGTGGAAAGTAGTCTCTCCTTTGATAATCACATCACCACAGCAGTCAGGAAATCCTTCTACATAGCACACCTCATCACAAAAGGGTTCTCATCTAGGAAAAAAGAGGTCACTGTTCCCCTCTACTCGACACTCATTAGACCCATTATAGACTACATCGCCCCTTTTGGAATATACCTAACAAGACATCTGTGCTCAGAGGTACCTCACAAAGAGGATTACTGACCTCAAACAGATGCCCTACACTGACCGTCTCAAAAAACTCCAGCTTTACTCCATAGCATTTAACTTACTCCGAGGTGATCTCTGCCTAACATATAAAGCTATGTCAAACCCAGAGCTGTTGGACATGCTACACCTAAAGAAATCCCAATCCCTCCGAGCTACACGCTCTACAGACCTAAACCTTGTCACCACAATAAACAGGACATGCTGGAGGGATAGTTTCCTGTCCCAGAGACTTCCCATAGACTGGAACAAGCTACCCATTTATGTCAAGCAAAGTTCCTCATTAGCACTCTTCAAGATCAATCTTAATAAGAGGATGGGAAATAGGAAATACACTCCGGGGATCACTTCTGTGGCTCTGCTCAACAGGGGCAGAGTAAAATAACTTTCTTGGGTGGCGTAAGCCAGGGAACCTTGTTGGCTATGCTTACTTAGGCCTTTGGGCCGATAGGTCTACTACCTACCTATGAACCTATAAACATAATGGTGAACTAATGACCAAAATCAGGTACAGCCACTGTCTTGATATACTTAGAAACCTTCTAGAATAAAGGCTTTAAATTTGCATGTTTTGTAAAGGCTTTTAAGTCTAAAACTCAAATGTTTGTCATCATTATTTAGTGATGGCAATCCATAGTGGTTTTCAGAAAAAACACAAACTTTACGAAGAACAGTCAAAATTACATAAGAAAATCAGAGAGATTCTGTGAAATCAAGGGCACTTGAGAGTATCCACTCTTTCCACACATACATTCATACACGCACACACACACATGCACACAATTAAGGACTTGCCTTCCTATATTCCAGCAGTAGTATGTATAGTACTTTAGAAAATACATTTATCAGAAAGCATACTCAAGGACAGCTTATATTGTTGATGATGTTTTAGTGCTTTGAAATGTATTATTTTTTCATTTATTTGATCACAATTAAATTTGATGAGTATTCAGTCAAAAAAGTGATTTTAATTGTTGGCTGCACTTTGTACATATGTGTTTTGTGTGTGTGTGTGTGTGTGTTTCTATTTATGTGTGTAAGGTTGTCTCTGCCTCAGCATGTGTATCTATTTGAATTTGTGTGTGTGTGTGTGTGTGTGTGTGTGTGTGTGTGAATGCATGCGTGTGTGTGTGTGTGTGTGTGTGTGTGTGTGTGTGTGTGTGTGTGTGTGTGTGTGTGTAAAATTGTGTGCATGGGGGGAAGGGTATAGATGCTCCCAGCTGTCCTTGGTTTTGCAGAATGTCTCTAATTTGTTTGCCTCAAACGAAAGTCTGTTCTTCATAAAGTGTGTGGCTTTTATTTCCCAATAATGCAAACCCTAGAAAACATTATTGCACTTAGAGTGAGCTATCTGATAAATTGTTTCATATTTATTTTTTTAAGTATATTTATTTTTTTTATATTTTTTATGTAAAATAGTTCCTCCTCCTATTGTTTCAAAATTGCTACATCATATGCAATTTTGTTGGAAGAAGTATTTTACATCCAAAATATAAGTCATATACATACTCAACTTCAGCACATATACACACACACACACACAAATTCAAACAGGTATACACACTGAGGCAGAAACAAACCTACACACATATAGAGAGAAACACATGCGCGAGCACACACGCACACACACATGCGCATGCACACATACACACATGCACACACACGCATTCACACATGGGCACGTGCGCAAGCGCACACACATACACACACGCATGTATTCACCCATGCACACACACACAAATACACACACACACACATTTGACCACTGATTACAGGGACTGTACACCTCTGATTTTTCACTGTGTCAAGTAAATGAATAAATATATAAATAACTAGATGGAGCACATCATCATGGAACTCATTAACAAAGACATTGGGAACCTCCAAACACTTGACCCGACCCAGTTCAGCTTTGTTAAGGGCAGATCATGCCTACTAAACCTGGTTGTCTTCTTCGAGACAGTCACCAAGGCCATAGATGAGGGAAAAGTTGTTCACACAGCCTACCTTGACCTCGCCAAGGCTTTCGACACCATTCCCCACTTGGGTATTACAGAAAGACTCACCAGCTTGAACATAAACCTCTACATCATGGGATGGGTTGCCAACTGGCTTACAGACAGAACTCACATGGTAAGAATAGTGGGCTCCAGGTCCGACTCTAAACCAGTCACAAGTGGTGTCCCGCAAGGCTCGGTTCTGGGACCCCTACTGTTCGGCATATACTTCTCAGATGTACAGGCAAACACAGGAGGACTATGGCTAACTAAGTTCACTGATGACTGCAAACTGGGAGCCATAATTGACTCTCTGGCTGACACGGACATCCTCCAAAAGGGCCTTACTGAGATGGACACCTGGTGTTAAAGTCATGGCCTCAAGCTAAATGCCAAAAAATGCATAGTCATACCGTTTGAGAAAAACAAAACACCCACAAATTACCACATAGGTGGCAGCCCCCTTAATTCAGAAGAGGTAATAAGAGATCTGGGGACCCAGGTAGATAGTAATCTCTCCTTTGACAATCATATTGCCAAAGTAGTTAGGAAATCCTTTTATGTAGCCCATCTAATTACTAAAGGGTTTGCATCTAGAAATAAAGAGGTTATAGTGCCCCTCTACTCGTCACTCTTCAGACCCATCATACAGTACAATGCCCCATTTGGGATGTACCTCACAAGACACTTCCAACAGCTGGAGAGACCTCAAAAGTACCTCACCAAGGGGATTACTGGCCTCAAACATATGTCCTATGCAGCCTGACTGAAAAAACTCCGGCTGTACTCAGTGGCGTATCACTTACTCAGAGGTGATCTCTGCCTGACTTACAAAGCCATGTCCAACTCAGAACTGATGGACATGCTCCACCTAAAGAAATCCAAGTCACTGCGAGCCATGTGCTCTAGTGAGCTAAACCTCGCCATAACAATAAATAGAACATGCTGGAGGGATAGATTCCTGTCACAGAGACTTCCCATGCTTTGGAACAAAATTCCAAACTACATTAGGCAAAACCTCTCACTAACACTCTTCAAGAGAAAGCTTGACGAGTGGAAGGGTAACAGAAAATACACCCCTGGCATTACTTCATTGGCTCTGCTTGACAAAGGATCAGTTAATTAATCAATGGGGTGGTGAAAGCCGACACACTCTGTCTAGGCTTATAAATGCCCTCAGGCAGATAGCCTAGTACCGACCTATGAACCTATAACTGCCAAAGAAAAATTTATCTTCTCAACTCACTGCTGTCAGAATATAGTTTGCACTCTCCTCTGAGCACGCGCGCACACACACACACACACACACACACACACACACACACACACACACACACACACACACACACACACACACGCACACACACACACACACACACCTCAACCTCATACCTCAAAAATCAAAGACAGAGCTAAAAATAATGATGAACAAAGGAACAAAATCATGGGCAGCTGCTGTCTTTTTATACTTAGGAATGTGCTAGAACAGGGGCTTTGAATTAGCATGTTTTTTGAACACTGTTAAGTCTAAAACTGAAATGTCTGTCATTGTTATATAGTAATTGCAATCCATAGTGACTGCCAGAAAAGCCACAAACTTTATGAGGAACAGTCCAAAATACATGGCAAAAAAAGAAAATCAGACTGATTCTGCAAAATCATAGTGGAGAGCATGTCTCCCACTCATAATTTTATACACACACACACACACACACACACACACACACACACACACACACACACACACACACACACACACACCTACAAACACTTAAATACTGCTAAAAAACCTCTATACTATACGTTAAAGAAATTGTTCCCATGCTGAAACCTCTGCACTTGTACCTTAACTCTTTATTTTGCTTTCAGTTTCGGGCCTGAGGCAGATTAAGGCAAGCAGATGGGCTCTTTGCTGCTTCATACAGTAGCCTGGTGAGAAGTAGATTAAATGACATTTCTGATGTCTTCTGCAAGAACAAAAACATGCTATAATTGGTGCAGTAAGTGTAATGTCAGCCGTTTTGAAAATAGCCTGCGAGGGGACAAAATCAAATTTTTTGCCTTGGCTTTGCTCAGAACATGCACAAAGTTCTGAGCACCAAAAATGAAACAGATATTTAGAAAGTCAAATATTTTCAATTTAACAATAATAGTTGACGTTGTTTTACTTTAATGCTATTTCTTTTTTTTTTAACTAGAAGGGGAGGGGGGTCTGCTGCAGCCCAGCACTCACTAACACGAGCCACCCTAGTATCTAAAACCATTTAAAAAAAAATTACATAATTTGAGTGAAAATTGTGTTGAAAAAAAGAAAAAAAAATGGCAATAGTTAAATAAGTAAAGACTTAAAATATGAAACATGGTACGAGTAAGACATGTAAATGCTGATAAAGAAGAGCCCAGGAACCTGAGTAAGAAGGTAAAAGTGGAAAGAAAAAGGCAAGTAAAGATAAGATTGGCAACTGTTTGAACTGAAGTGAATAAGACTTTTGTAGTTATTTTACTAAACCAGAAATGCTAAAGTCCATAAAGGTAGCATTAATTTAGGTGACAGTGGGAATTTCAATTCTGGCAAGGGATAAGCTGTTTCCTGTGCTCAAGGTGCAGGGTTTAATTCCTTTCATCTTCATTTGCAACTCTGATCAAGTCACTTAACCAGGCAGTGCTCCAAGGTTGCCCTGAATAGGGGCAATTTGTCCAGTGGACTTACCCAGACAACAAATATGAAATAAAATAAATAATTTATTTTAATTTATCCTTTGTTGACTGAGTTAGACCCACTAGGCTGGCAACCATAGGTGTTATTTATACTACTAGAGGAAATTTGGCCCGGGCATCAGGGAGCTTCCCCTGTAAGTGATCTGTGTTTATGTTGTTGTTGGAACTTGAATACATGCGCATCTTCCATTTTTACCACAGAAGGGGCTTGGAAGATGGTGTGAGAGATAGGACAGCAGCAGAGAGTGGAGGCGAATGCCATCTCAGAGATAGTATGTTGTGCTATGGAGGATTCGAAGGATGCGGTTCAGAAGTGACTGTTTGAATGAACCGATGAAATAGCTGTACAGGAGTTGTAGTTACAATCCTCCAGTCATGAGGGCTGCGGGATGATTATTAAAGGACTTAATAAATCAGAGTTTGCCAAAGAATGAGATTTCCCAAGGGGACATAATGGTGGAGATAAAGAGGATAGAAAGGAGAGAAAGAGGACGCATGCAGAGGAAGCAGGGAGGGGGGGAGCAGAGGAAGCAGGAAAGGGGGAGAAGAGGAAGCAGGGAGAGGGGGAAGCAGAGGAAGCAGGGAGAGGGGAGCAGAGGAAGCAGGAAGAGGGGGAGCAGAGGAAGCAGGAAGAGGGGAGCAGAGGAAGCAGGGAGAGGGGAGCAGAGGAAGCAGGGAGAGGGGAGCAGAGGAAGCAGGGAGAGGGAAGCAGAGGAAGCAGGGAGAGGGGGAGCAGAGGAAGCAGGGAGAGGGAGCAGAGGAAGCAGGGAGAGGGGAGCAGAGGAAGCAGGAGAGGGGAGCAGAGGAAGCAGGAGAGGGGGAGCAGAGGAAGCAGGGAGAGGGAGCAGAGGAAGCAGGGAAGGGGGAGCAGAGGAAGCAGGGAGAGGGGGGAGCAGAGGAAGCAGGGAGAAGGGGGAGCAGAGGAAGCAGGGAGGGGGGGAGCAGAGGAAGCAGGGAGAGGGGGGAGCAGAGGAAGCAGGGAGAGGGGGAGCAGAAGAAGCAGGGAGAGGGAGCAGAGGAAGCAGGGAGAGGGGGAGCAGAGGAAGCAGGGAGAGGGGAGCAGAGGAAGCAGGGAGGGAGCAGAGGAAGCAGGGAGAAGGGGGAGCAGAGGAAGCAGGGAGGGGGGGAGCAGAGGAAGCAGGGAGAGGGGGGAGCAGAGGAAGCAGGGAGAGGGGGGAGCAAAGGAAGCAGTTACATCAGAAGAGGGGAGGGGGGGAAGAGAAGAAAATCAGGTTTGCAGTGCGGACAGAGTAAAAAGGAAAGGAAGCAAACCATGCAAAGATGTTTGTGTGAATATGAAAAAAGACAAAATAAAAGCCCTGGAATGAATACACAATAAAGCCATCTTTTTGAGAGAATAAAAAGAAAGTGCACATACAATTCCAAATGGAAGTAGACAGAGATAATTTAAAAGAGCATTTAAAAAATTCATGTAAATAAATAATAGACCTATCAAAAGTTTATGACAATCATGGTTTACGGTTTGGTACATGAAACTGAAATATTATTCCTTAAATGGAAATGGCTAAAATTGTTTATATTCCAAGTATCACAAATGTTGTTGGGAAGAGAGATAGATTTTTTTTTATTTTTTATTTTTTTGTTTTTATTTTTTTCTGGTAACAGGGATATTGTGAAGTATTGGGGCAGCCAAAGACATTTAATTAATAATTGTGATAAAATGTTATATATGGGGTAAAATGAGTCATGAAACAAAAAAATGTAAACTTGAATGTTATAAATGTAAAAAAAAAGGGGGCATTTATAGATGGACTGTAATGAACCTTAGGTGAGCCAAGTGTTACAAACTAGGACAAAGATAAAGATAAAGAAAGGCACGGAGAGGAGATAGAAACAGATAAAACTGCGGAAAAAGGGAAATACTAAAAAAGATAAAAAAGGAGAGGAATTAGAGACAGAACTGGACGTTAGTGACAAAGGGGGCATATGTTGGAAAATGGGAGAGGAAGAAAGACTCCTATTAGTAGAAGAGTTAAATGTAGAAGAAGGAATTCTAAAAGTATTAACATAAAAGAAAGGGAACTGACAAAGCCTTTCTTAGAAGGGAATGGTATAAGCTATTTCCTGAATTAGGAAATAGAGAAAGGAACAATTTATGTATTCTGTGAATGTAATAGTATGAAAAATTATCTTAAAAGAATAGCAGTTTTAGGATGTTGCAATGCGATGTGGATGTAATTATTTTGTAAGACATAAGGATTTCGACACAGGAAGAAAGACTACAGACCCAAATCTTTTGGATTGGAAATACTATGGAATATAGAGACTGTACAAGGCTCAGGACTAGCAATTTTATATAGAAGGGTAATTAAAATTTTGGATGTTATATTAGTAAATGGGAAGAACAACTATTATAGATGTAAGGTGGCAAGAAAAAATGCATAGAATTATTGCGCTTTAAAAAAATAAAATTGAAAATACAGAAGAGTGATTATCTAGCGTCTCTCTGCTCCTTTAAATTTGTTTTTGCAATTGGTAAGCCCCCTGAACCTCCCCAATGTGAAGGGCATGTCCCTCACCCCCCAAATGTACATATAACAACTCTGAGACTGCCATACCTTGGAGAAAATGGAATATTCTGAGGAATGGCCATCTCAGACTTGGTATATGCAAGTCAGGATTTTTGGCCATTCAGTTTCAGCATTTTGGGCTCTATAAAGTGAGTTTCAGCATTTTAAATGGTTACCCAAATAAGTCATATGCATAAAACCCAAGTGCTTCTGACCTCATAACCTGTTTTATTAAGTCAAAAAGCATTGTCTTCTGCTAACTCTATCTCTAAAACCCATCTTTGGTATTTGGTACAGCTTGCTTATGCTCGGCCATGCCCACAGGTATTTAATCGTTTTATGCACAGCAAAAGTACATTTCAGCTGTATCATGAAGAGGAGGCAAAAAACAGGGAATATACACCCAGTCTGCAAAAGAGACTGTGACTCCAGTGTGTGTTTGGCATGTACCAGAAACCCAGCTTGATGATACCCTTAAAAACTCAAATTGTCGTCAGGCTCTGTGAGAAGGCAGGTATTTCTGGCAGTGTTTGAAGATGTAGGTGATGTAGGTGAAGACAAGTAAGAACAAACATTATCATCTTGTAGCAGAAACTACAGCACAAAACCGTAAAGTAGATCATACCATCTACCTTTAAATAAGAGCCACCATTCTTAAGAACATAACATGGGTTATAGAACAAATGTGTACATATTCCAGCAATATCTCAGCTGGATGACGGATCCAGTACAACATTTATTTTCACACTGTTTCCCCTACTATATTTGTTGCATTAGATTACTTAATATAGATGAAGACCTCCTACCAATTATCTGTGATTGTAGTTTGCTGAGCAATATCAGCTTTTTGGGTCTTTACGTTTCAGGGTCTTTAATCCTCCCTTGGTAACTTTTACTTTTTTTATACTTTATTTTTTTGCTATTTTTTTATTTCTAGTTTTGAAATCAATTTCCTCTGTGACATGGATGATCGTATTGCCTTCCATTTTAACCCTCGCTTTTCTGATTTGGACATCATCTGTAACACCTTCAAATCTAATCGCTGGGGTAAGGAAGAAAGGTCGAATACATTTCACTTTGACGCAGAGGAGCCATTCCAGGTAAAACAATACTAAATAAATGAAACCTGTTCATCATACCTCCCAGCTGCTCTGTTGTTCATGTTATGTTACACTGCATGTTTCATACTGAAATATTCCCCTCTGTAGCTGTTAAGGTTGACTAATGCTCCTCTTAATATTCACACTTTAAGTGGACATTCAGATTATTAAAATATAAATTTATATAGCATTCTTTGACATTAAGCACAAGGGATATCCTACTTTTTAAGAAATATTATTCACTGAATTAACTTCTTTGCATTTTACACAGAAAACGACTACACTGTTTCAACGTACAATAGACTACTGTCACAATGTACAATAGAAAGCCTGATAAACAGGTCAGAAAGGATTTTATTTTATTTTAAATTTGTTAGCTGGAGTAAAACACCAATCCAGCATGGGACATTTTAAAGCCAGAACGTGGTTTTCAAGCCAGCCTGGAGATAAGGAAATGGAACTTGTATGACGAGGAGCTGGTGAAGCTGAAAGAAAGAGAGTCTTCAACGTTAGCAACAAAAAACCTGAAAAATGTACATCCACCAGTCCCAGCTCTAATTTTAAGGAGGGTGCTAATATTAAAATGACTTCCAAAAACAAACATACAATGTAATTTTCAAAAGTAGCAAAAATTCTCCTCACCTGCATCAGGGCTGTCAAAGCATCTTCACTGGTACACATCCCATGTGATAATCTCAGAATATGAGCTCTGAAAATGGATCTGCGTACCTTGTTATTCTGAATAATCTGTGTTTGTACAAGAAAAGAGAATCTTGCAGCAGAAAAAGGGTGGGTAATTAATATGAAAGGTCTACTGGGAAAGCTTTGTTGCATCTCAATGAACTGTGGATTGGAAAAAGGAGCCCAAGCAAAAAGGGAGTCTTTACAGCAAATAAAAGAGTGAGAAACACATTGTTTTGTGTAAAGTTGGCAACTTGTTAGTATGCAGAGTGGAATCTTCACAAGCTGATGAAGGTAGTTCAGAACTTGCATGCCATAACACTGAACAAACACTACACTACTTACATGAATTATTCTGTTTATAGCAAATGAAAATCACTCTGTGGGTGGGGCCTGGATGGGTAATTGAAAATAATACTTTGTCAAGAGTTCAGCAGTAATTACATAAGAATATTTGACTTACCTGAAAAACAGAGGGAGAAGACCATAGCTTTTTTAACTACCTGGATACATGGATTGCTAAATCTACAGGAAGGACTTTCGAATGGCACAGAAAGAACTCATAGAGCCATAGGTAAGCTTATACCCACTGCTACATCTCTATCAGGAGCTATAATAGTAAACTTTCTCTCATTTGTAGACAAGGAACTGGTTCTTAAAACAGCACGGGAAAAAAATAATAAATTTGATCACCACTATATTAGATTGGACAATGATTATTCAACAAAAAAACATTCAGTTAAGAAAAAAACATTGACCATTAGTGAAACCTGCTCAAACAAAATGGAATTAAATCTCAGATAAGTGTATTCTTATTCATGCCAGAAACATTATCTAACGAAACCAGCATATGCAAGTCCACTGAAGAAGCAACTTTCTTTGTAAAGAATAACAAATCGATACCCACTACAGATTAGATGGACTGGATTTTCTCCCACCTTGAAGAGTTCTTTTGAAAAAAACTAATGGACTGATATGAAAAAAAGAAACAAAAAAAAACTGAACTAACCACAACTTCTACCTCACAATCATCAAAGACCTTGCAAATAAAGTGAAACTGAATATGGTGACTTCATCTGCTGATGTACATTAATATGTTTTGAATCTCACTGTACAATTATAATAAAAAATGAAAAAAAAGAAAAGATGAACCATTCTCAACTACATAAACTCCTACATTACAAGAAAACAAACACAAAATGGCTGTACATGTAAATTCTCTTAAAACCAATATAAACTTACTTCCATCTACTGCCTTAAGATACGTTTAATAATTTCACTATACAAACATAACTAGCATGTTAGAATATTGAACAGAGAAGTTTTTAAATGCCTTGTTTTTTAATTGTATCACTCAAACAGAAGAGGTAAAAACTTTCACCCAAACCTACATGGTTTAACATGGAGCTTTATCTATTTATGTGCGTATTTATTTATACATTGGTTTGTTTGTTTGGAACTTTGGTTAGAGATGCTAGGTTTAGAAGAGTTTGGAGGGGCTGTGTTTTGAAAATGGAGACGAGTTGAATGTGGGAAGAGAAAGCTCAAACTTGGAATCATTTGTTGAGGGTGAGCAGATAACCATTATTCTTGGTCATGTCGTTCACAGTCAAAACTTTTCCTGCACTCGCCCCTCCCATGTTTGACTCATGTCTTACCATTAGATTGTTCCCTGTGCTTGAGTGCTCCTTGGGTGAGCAAGAGAAAGTAAACTCTGGGGACAGAAAACTCTTCCCCTTTAAATACACGTCAGTCGAGATATGTCTGTGATGCACTTACCAGCCTATACAGTATCCTAGTTGTTAATTCATAGATGATGCCCTTCCATGAGGAAAAAAATAAAAAAACATATAGAGTGTATTTCTTCTTTACTTTTGCACCACTGCTCAACTATCTTGACTTTTACAGTTTCATGTCAGTGGATAGGTTAACACATATAATACAGAACTCATGTTTATTGTCATATAATGTGGAAGTACAGAGACACTGATTCTTCATATGTAAACCTAACTTATATGTGAGAAAAACCTTTACTAACCGATTAAATAGACAAGTATATGCCCTGCTCTATTCCAGGGTAATTGGAAAGTTGGAGACTGGTGACTGCCATCACTGACGTAATGCATCTAATTTGTTATGGGGGGGCTAACTTGGAAAAACACAATTAATAGTGACACAGTTCTTCAATCTGGTGTAAACATCTTGACATCTAGCTTATAAAATACTTTCAGATCAATGTAAATATAGACGTTTGAATTGTTAATCATGAATAGTAATACAAATATAATACTGTTTTCTGTCTCTGGGCAATCAGTTACGGCAGCTGCATTGGATGCAATAGTAGTTAAACTGACTTCAGATGGTTGATACAATGCCAAAAATGAAAACATCATATAAACGAATAGTCTCTTATTGAACATGGGCAAGACGAAATGTCTCAGAATGAAATAGAATATTGAAATTCATTCCAGAGAGGAATGGGATATCAGATGGGAAAGACAGTTACAATTTTTACTGCAGGCTTTAACTAAACCAAAATATTATATTAATATGCTGTGGTTTACATTTATAAATTCAAAATGAGAATAGGTAGAAACATTACAGAACTTAAAATAAAAAACAAAGAACCACAAGACAGTTGTTCTACTTGCTAAATGATCATATAATTTTGAGAATTAAATCCATCACGTACATTATATACTGAAGAAGAGTAGTTGTATAGGTCATACTACTTGGGATCAATAAGGAACATTTTATTTTTATTTATTTATTTGAAGTTTGTTTGCCAGGATGGTCTATTGGGCCAAATGAGCCCATTTTCAATGGAGTCCTGGGGAGAAAAGCTCCATAGATACAATATCAACTATAAAAGTATAAAATAAAAGTAAAATAACATAAAATAACAGTTTGTTAAAGTGACAGAAGAGTACATATAAGCACAAGTAAATGTTAATACAACTGGAATACACAGCAGAGCAAATGCAACAATTCATATCAGTTTACAATTTTTAGTCTCTATGTTCACTAGAAAAAAAATGTTAAAATAAAGACAATAGTTAGTAGGTATGTGCAGAAGATATTAAACATAAGTGGTTATTTACAATGTGTATGTTCCCATAGGGGGGATGTGATTGTAGACTAAGGGGGTAAGGTAGTAGCTGGGGATGTTATGCAGGATGGGAACATGAGCATTCCCAGAGAGATGATAAATGTGAATGGAGGAGAGTTTTAAAGATGGGGAGGCTGCTGGTGCTGCGGATATGAGGTGGGAGGGAGTTCCAGAGACGGGCCAGGGAAAAAGAGAGTAAGAGTTTGCCTGCTGGACGGGCAGGATTGTGGAGTTCAATTAGGTTCTGAGTGCTGGTTCTTAGGGGTCTGCTAGGTTGGTGCATGGTGAAGGTTGAGGTGAGTGAGGGGCAGAGGGAGGGCTTGAAAATGAGCTTGTGAGCATGAGTTAGTTGAGTGTAGGTAAGGTAGTTGGGGAGCTCTAGCCAGTTTAGTTTGTGGAGGGCAGTACAGTGATGGGAGGAGGATCTGTGCCCAGTGGTGAATTTGGCGATTTTGTTGTAGCAGGAGGAGAGTTTTGTTTTGATAGAGGATTGTAGGTTGGTTAAGAGTGGGGCACCATAAAGGACATTTAAATGAAATCTAATAAGTAGGGAGAGAAAACAGAGGGAGAATGAGAGGTAATAAAAGGGGATAAGGAGGGTGCAGGCAGAATGCACATATAAACAAAGCTAAGGGAAGAAAGCAGAGATTAGTAAAAGAGAAAACACAAAACAATTCAATGGAATGAATCAATTCCTTTCATGGTTTTAAATGAAGGCAACTCTATTACAAATAAATGAATAGGATTACACTACTACAATTACTACAGCCATACATTGTTTGGATTTTATAGTTCCATAAATATATTTGTGTTTTCTTTTACTTAAAAAAGAGGAAGACCTAGTCTGCATTTATCCTAAACAATGTTATGAAATTGTAAAATATAACACTGTTTGGAACTGTATATACAGATGTTTGATCATTTGATGTATATTTTAAGTTAATGATACATAGTATATTAAGAGTATTAATAATTTTCCTTACTCCAAGATACATTATGTTGAACACAATGATAGTCAAAATGGCAACAAACTATTCATCATTAGTCTTACATATTTACTCTCTTAGAAATAGGAGATTGACCATATATATAAGATGAAATAGAAGATAATTCTTATAAATAAATATGAAACAATGGAAATATGTGCATGTTTACATATACTTATGTGTGTATGTGTGTGTGCGTATGTATATATATATATATATATATATATATATATATATATATATATATATATATATATATATATATATATATATATATATATATATACTTCAATTTCTAAATTTAAATAAGGGACTATTTGTACTTCTTGAAGAAACACATTACATATACAGACAAAAATAACTGCAATCCAAAAACTTAATGTAATATTATTCCAGTCCATTTTCAAAACAGAAAAAGAGTTGTCATGATACTATGGGAAAAATCTATTGTTACCTGAAATACTATATAAATATGAATATTAAAATGGGCTAAAATCTCTTATACCAATGAAATATAATAGACTATGGACTTAAGCTAATTTGTATTGGTTCCCTTGAGTGGGATTAAACTTAATCAAAACACCTAGATATTATTCTTGATAATGCCAGTGGTAACTTAATACTACAAAGTAACTTCAACTGTATATTAAATAACACATAAATTAGTGCAGAAAGATAAGCAAGACTGTTCCCTACAGCCATGTCTCTCAAAAACTGAATAGAAATTTTAAATCTAAAAGCATTTCTCCACGGGCCTCCGCTGAAAACAGGCTCTGTGGAACCTAGTCGGACTTTCCCGGTCAACAAATGTTAAAAAAAATATATATATACACTCAGCTTATCAGGAAATTAATTGCTAAATTTTACTTATAAGTTCATAGGTAGGTACTAGGCTATCAGCCCTAGGGCATATGCAAGCCTAGCCAAAAAGGTACCCTGGCTTTCGCCACCCAAGAAAATTATTTTCCTGTGCCCCTGTCAAGCAGAGCCACAGAGGTGATCCCTGGGGTGAATTTCCTATTTCCCATCCAATCATCAGGATTTTTCTTGAAGAGTACTAACGAGGAGCTTTGTTTGACATAGATAGGTAGTTTATTCCAGAGTATGGGAAGTCTCTCGGACAGGAATCTATCCCTCTGGCATGTTCTGTTTATTGTGGTGACAAGGTTTAGGTCCCTAGAGCGTGTAGCTCAGAGGGATTGGGATTTCTTTAAGTGCAGCATGTCCAACCACTCTGGGTTTGACATAGCTTTATATGTTAGGCAGAGATCGCCTCTGAGTAGGCAATATGCGACGTAGTAAAGCTGGAGTTTTTTGAGACGGTCTGCATAGGGCATCTGTTTGAGGCCAGTAATCCTCTTTGTGAGGTATTTCTGCAGCCTTTCCCATTGTTGTAGATGTCTTGTGATGTACATACCAAAAGTGGCATTGTACTCTATAATGGGTCTAATGAGTGACGAGTAGAGGGGAAAAAATGACCTCTTTTTTCCTGGATGAGAAAACTTTTGTGATGAGGTGTGCCACGTAGAAGGATTTTCTGACTACTGTGGCAATGTAATTATCAAAGGAGAGACTACTGTCCACCTGTTTCCCAAGGTCTCTTATCACACTTTTGGTATTAAGTAGATTATCACCTATGTGGTAGCTCATGGGTACAGAGTTTTTACCAAAGAGGATGACAATGCACTTTTTGGCATTGAGCTTGAGGCCATGGCTTTGACACCAGGCATCTGTCTCAGTGAGGCCCTTTTGTAGGATGTCCACATCACTAGGAGTTTCAATTATGGCTCCTAGTTTGCAGTCATCTGCAAACTTCATTAGCCAAAGACCTTCTGCGTTAGCCTGTACTTCAGAAAAGTAGATACCAAACAGGAGAGGACCCAGGACTGAACCCTGTGGTACTCCACTTGTCACTTGTCTGAAGTCAGATTTGGAGTCTGCTACTTTCACAGTGTGGGTTCTGTCAGTGAGCCATTTGGCAACCCATCTTGTGACACAGGGATTTATACCTAGTTTAATGAGTTTATCTATAATTCCAGAGTGGGGGATGGTGTCAAAAGCCTTGGCGAGATCTAGATAGGCTGTGTGAATCACCTTACCCTCGTCTACGGCTTTGGTGACTTCTTCAAAGAAGTCAAGTCAGGTTTAGGAAACATGATCTGCCTTTTACAAACCTGATCTGGGTGGGTTCCAGAGTTGGAGATTACCAATATCTTTGTTTATAAGTTCCATGATGATACGTTCCGTAGCCTTGCAGACCAGGCTCGTTAGGCTAATGAGGCGGTAGTTCCCAAGGTCCGGGGTGGGTACCCCTTTGTGGAGTGGGATAACAGTCACTGTGCACCATTCAGTGGGCACCAAGCCTGAGCTGAGGCTATGATTGAACATGGTGCTTAGGTGGGGTGCCAGTTCATTCTGTAGTTCATGTAGAATGCAGCCTGGGATGTTGTCAGGTCCCATGGATGCTGTGTTCTTGGCTTTGGAGAGTGTGGTTTTTACCTGTGCAGCCGTGATTACAGGAACTTTGCATTCTTCCGGTATAGAGATGGGCCCCTTTAGGGGTGGGGGGGGGGCAAAGTTAGCACTGAACCTATCTGCCAGGATGTTGGCAATATCAGTTGGTTCTGTATATTTAGTGTCATTGTGCTGTAACTCAGAGCAGATCTGAGTGTTGCTATTGAGATTCTTGACATAGCTATAGAATGCTTTGTGGTTGTCCCTAGAATCAGTGGCGATTTTGTTTTCATAACTAGCTTTGGAGGATTTTTATGAGGGATCTCAGCTTCTTACTGAGGCTGATCACAGAGTTCTTCCAGTCATGGGATTGTACTCATTTTTGCAACAGTTTCTTTCTTCTGTTGTAGAGTTTGTTTATGGCAGGAGACCACCAGATTGGCTTCCTTTTTTTGTAGGATAGCATCTTGATTCTATTAGGGATAGCACGATCCATGCACTCATATAAGTGCTTATAAAGTGCATTTGTGTAGGATTCAGCAGTCGTATCTCTATTGTCTGTCTGCATGGGTGTAATGAAGTTTGCCACTTCTGTCTTAAGAAGCATGAAGTTGGCTTTGGAGAAATTTTTTATGGTGGTTTCCCTAATGGAGGGTGGGGGAGGGATGTGGATGTCTAGGCTAATTAGCTTGTGGTTGGATCTGACCAATGAGGAATTGACATCTGGTGTGGAACACTGGTCACCCATGTTGGTAATGACCAGGTCTGGGACATTGCTGCCCCTGGTGGGGGTGTGGATAAGTTGATCCAAGGTGTTGGAATTTATGAATTTCAGAAAATGTTGAGCAAAAGAGTTGGTACATGAGTAGTTTTCCTAGTTAATGGTGGGGTAGTTGAAATCGCCCTTTATTAAGGTGTTGGGTTGTACCCTAATATTTTCCAGTGTATCAAGAGATGAGGAGTGGCAATCCTGGGGCACGGTGGGGGATCTGTAGCAAGTTACAATTTGGATTGCAGTCTTGCCCAGAGTTAGTTGCACTTGGATAATCTCGGATGCATTATGCTGAGCAACTAGCCTGGAGGTGTGGATATCCTTAATGAATATGGGCACGCCTCCACCTTTAGTGTTTCAGTCCAGGTTAGGTGGCCAAAAAGTGTGGTATGAATTACAGTCTGGTAATGCAGGGGTGCTCTCTGGAGCCTTGACACAGGTTTCTATCACTGCACAGATGTTGATGTTCTCCATTTTAAGGAGTGCCTCGAGTGAATGCATTTTGAGGTTTAGACTTCTAGCATTGAGTAGCATTACCCTCAGATTTTGCTTGCTTGTACCTGTTACGGTGGTGAATTTGTCATTTGAACCTTGCCTAAAGAGGCACTATAGGGGTGGCAAGAGCCTTAGCCAGTATCCGGAATCCCAAGGGTGACAGGTGCAGGCCATCTCTGGCAAAACATTGTGGTCTGTCAATCATGTCATCCCAGGCAGACAGATACTGGATCCTCTTAGAATGATACCAGAAGCTTAGCCAATTGTTGAAGTCAATCATTTTGTCCATGTACCATGGTATCATTCTGGGTGATGACAGATTGCTACTCAGGGCATTATTCATTTAATTATGGTACTCAAACTAGAATCAATAGAATATTAATCTCACAGGATATAATTACAAAACATTTGGATTTAACATAATTTCCTGTCCAATTTCTGATCATAACACTCTTGTCTTAAAACTTGAAACAATATATAAGAACCCCTCTTTTATAACTAGAATACCAGCTTATAAGACCACACAAAAATAATTTAAGCCCTGGATGCTTTCTAAAGTTTTTTTTTTTCATAAAAAACAACTACACAGATGAAGCAATTATAATTATGGTTTAGGATTCATTGCAAGCATACATATATGGTAAATCTCTATCTTGGTACAAACAAAAGTTAAAGGAATAGGAATCAGAATTAGCACACTATCGCAATTACAAAAAGCTAAAGGAAAATACATTAGCAATGATAAAGCCATAATTGTCACAACAGAAAATTTAAACAAAAAGTACTTTGAACTTCTGTCATTAAACTGCTCTAGCCATAGGAAAATTAAAAGTGACCTCATTTCCTATGTCACCAAAACACATGCAAACCTATGTAAAAGAGGTAAAATGAGGGTCTATATCACTTTGTTGAATGGGTATTCAGCAAATAGCCATTAATTGAACATCTATTTAGCGAAGCTGCTCTTCATCAAACAGTAAATTTTAAGTAGGGCAAACAAGTGGTTGTCCAACTAAGAGACTGCAAAAAAATAAATAAAATGTAAAACCTGCCAAGGTGGGGGGGGGCTGCACCCCCACACCCCCCTAACTAAATATACCAACTCCGAGATCATGCTACAGTGGGGAAAAGGGCAAATTCCAGATGGTGGCCAACCCGTGGTCTGCCCTAGTTAAAATTTGCCATTCGATGAAGAGCGGCTTTGCTAAATAGGTGTTCAATGAATGACTATTCACTGAAAAGCCATTTGACAAAATAATATAGACCCATAAAATGCAATCTAGAATTAATAAGATCTTTGAGGTAAGGAATACGAAAAAAAATACAACTTATACTGAAATTGGGGATACATTTAGGCAATACTATAGATATTTATTTCAGGAACCAAAGCATATTGACCTAAATATAAATTTAAATCTAGTTTACTCACTTTTGGAAAAGATTACTACTGAAATAAAAATAATTTTATTAAGCAATTTTTTACAAAGAACACTAATACAATCAAAGAACTCAAAGCTAACAAAGCTCCTGGTATGGATGGAACAACTTCCAAAATCTATCAGCTGTTTTCTCCAACCATTATTAAATTCTTTCACTAAACCCTCTTTGAAATGAAATAAAAAAACAAAACATTCCTCCTGGAAATATTTATTAATTATCCTAGTATTGAAAGAAAGTAAAAACCTACAATTATGTTTCTCTTATAGACCTATCTCACTCTTTAATAATGAATATAAAATTTTTATGTCAGTCTTCAGTGACAGACTAAAAGAACCTTTATTTTAAATAATTAATACAGACCAAATGGGCTTTATATATAAGAGACAGACACATGAGAGTTTCAACCTTTATAAACATCCTGAATAATAGAAACAAAGTTCTATTTGTAAATTTAGATAATGAGAAGGCCTTTGATTCCCTCATCTGGAATTACGTATTTCAAATCCTAGAGTTATCTTATTTCTCCATACAATTTATTTCTCTTCTAAATAAACATATATAAAAATAATAAAACTTATGTTAAACTAGAAGCCTTTACCTCTGAATCTATTTCACTGGCTAGAGGTACAAAGCAGGGGTGTCCCTTAGCCCTGAATTGTTTGCCTTAGCTATCTAGTTATTATTGGCCTATATTCAAAACAATTCTAAGATAATTGCTAAAGAAGCACCCAATAATTACAAGTCAAAGTTAACAATGTTTGCTGGTGACATCTTCTTAACCCTTTCAAATTCACAAAAATCAACAAAAGATTTTGAACTCACTATTAATAGATTTCAGGCCTGCTCAGGAATAAATTTAACAGTATAAAATCATATTTACTTTGAAATAAAAATATTTCAATTAAATAAAAATTAAAATAAATAAAATAAAAAACAATATTATTAGTGAACAGACTTCAACCTTAGAATGCTGAGGAATAGCTATAATGAAAACAATAGAATAAGCTAAAGCAATAAACTTTAAATGAAACCTGGAAAACATCACAAATTTACTATTAAATTTAATAAAATGATAATATCCTTTAATATAATTGGATTGTGTTGGAGATTAAATATTAAATTGAATATAGTTACATATATAATACCAAGCAGAGATTATTAATTTTGTATAGACAATTAATAAAAATAGTTATTTTTTCCAAAAATATTGTATATCATACAACCCCTAGCCCTAACTCATGATAAAGAAAAAAAAAAATAAAAGGAAATTAACAAATTATTGTTAAAATTCCTCTGGTACCAAAAAAAAAAAAAAAAAAAAAACAAACAAAAAAAAACAGAATATCCTTTTTCAGATTTAAATACTTATTGAAGGTCACTATTCTAAACTGTATACAGCCTAACTATAATTCAAATTGGAAGATATTATACTTTTCCTTTTTCGATAAAAAATAAAAGTTGATACAATAAATTATACCACAATGAATAATATAATATATGTAACTATATTCAGTTTAACATTTGATTTCCCACACAACCCAACTAAAAGAATTACATTCTAAAATATTTAAAAACACAATTATAGGTAATACAGGTCTGAAACTTTCATTTGAGTTGAGTATTCTTATAAGAATAACAAAAGATTTTTTTTGACAAAACAAATTCAACTAGAATTAACACTTAGGAAGCAAAAACTTTTATATGTTGGCAACAATGACCAAAAACACAGAGAGAACCCTCAGTGAACAAACACTGAACCAGAACAAACTTGAGGCAGCACCCGAATCCACAGCAGGGCAAATGAATAACACCAAAACAACATCCTTAAATACTCATAATGACCGTTTATTGTAAAAAATATTAAGTGCTTTTGTCCCAGTAATCAGGACTTCATCAGAACTGATATCTAAAGGCTAAGCCCATATATATATATATATATATATATATATATATATATATATATATATAGATATATACATACACACACACACACACACACACACACACACATATATATATATATATATATATATATATATATATTAGTTACAATAGGTCACACAACTTTCAACAAGTGACAAATACATTTATAAATAGTCAACAAATAACAATCTCATGCTTTGAATAGTTAATAAAAATAAATAAAGAATATTATAAAAAGCAATATGTCAACAGAAAACTAAAATAAATCAACTGCATGCATTAATAAAACACATCCTGACTTTGGCAAAAATGCTTTATTGACTTAAAAAATGAAAAGAAATCCAACACCTTCTAAATGAATATAACCTAGAGCCACAAGATAGGATGTATTTTCATGATGTTAAAACATATACAGAGCAGAAATGTCTCATAATAACACATCTCATTATAAAGATAATCTAATTTTAGTTCAACTTATTTATGAAATTACATGTAATAAACACATAACAGAGACTATCCAAACTTTATAGAATTCTTATGGCATGCAATATTAACAATAATGACAAATTTTGGAAACACATTACCCTAAGTCGTAGTACAACTCTAACTGCAGAAAATGACAGTAAGTTACTGAACTCTATCAAAAATACATCATGGCAACAGTATTAGAGAATTTTCATTTGGAAGTTTCCATACCAATCTTTCTTAACACCTAATAGAATAGCCAAATTTAATACCAACAAGCATATAGAATGTTGGATATGTTGGAAGTCTTGTAATGTAGATTGGTCATATATATATTATGATTGCATATAAAGTCCTTTGGGGGAAATAGAAGATTTTTTTAAAAGCCTTATGGTTTGACTCTTTCTCCTTAACAAAGATATTAGTTTTATTCAACATAAATAGAACAATAGAACAATGAAAGTCATTACTATGGACAATTTTGCCTGTGGCAAAAAAAAAAAAAAAAAAAACATAAGAAATGGAATAAGTCTACATCACCTCAATTTGAATATTTTTGTCATTGCTAAAATAAGTATCCATCAAACATATCAGAATAAAGGAAAACAGAATATATTACAGAACTATCCACAAGAATCTGTGGACAAAGGTTTTTGTTACCAATTGATTTATATCAGAATATTGTTAACTCCACAACATGAAAATTTATATAACTAGTTCTATAAAACTTTAGACATGTTGTTTCTTCTGTGTAATAGTTTATTTACTGAGTTTCATATTATGCACAAATATTAAATAAATATTTCAGGCATGTTTGTATGTATTGTAAATAGTTTTTAAAGTTTACTGCTTCACTTTTCAATATGTATTACTCTCCAAGAATACAAGTATTTGTAATACCATATAAATATTTCAATAAATTAAACACAATAATGAAAATCACCCTGTGCTAGAGACGTGGTAAATACTTTCTTCATAATAAAGAAAATCGTGCTACTTGTGAAATACAATGCTTGCTAGACAGTGTACTTCACTGAAAGCTGTATGTGAAAGTGTAAACTTTGCTAGTTGAGAGTCAAAGCACAAGAAAGAGTGATGTGCAAAATGTAGGAATCAAGAAACGATGACCCTTAAACAGCGCGGAGTTTTACTAGGTACTCTCTGAAACCACCTTCCCTTAGTGATCTGTTGTAAAGTGTATGAGAAGGATGAACAAAAAAAGCCTTCCTGAGTAGTGAATTGTTAATACATAACAAGCGATGTACTTTCAAAAAGAAAGATTTGTACCTTGTGATATATGGGAATTTGCTCTAGCAATAAAAAGCAGATTCCCATAGCAGTGAAAAGGGTTATTTTCAGTTGTAATTATACAAAAGACTGTCAACATTAAATGTTGTGTGTAGTGAAATTGCTTTGTCATAGCTCTAGTGATACTTTGTGAAACTGAATTTTGTGTGAGTTGATGCATCTAAAAGTTAAACCCTGTGACAGTATAAAAGGGATTCACTGCTGTGAAAGAAAACTGTGCAAACCTGGTGAATAATTCTGATAATAAAAGGTTGAATGTGCCGCTTCACAGCAAGAGGTTCTCCAGTTCAATCCTCAGCTGGGGTGCCTTCTGTGCGGAGTCTGCATGTCCTCCGTGTGGTCGTGTGGGTTTTCTCCGGGTGCTCCGGTTTCCTCCCACATCCCAAAGACATGCTGCAGGTGGATTAGGCACTCTAAATTGGCCCTAGGTGTGAGTGTGTGTGTGTGTGTGCCTTCTGTGGAAGGTTGGGCTGGCAACTCGGCACTGTAAAACTCCACTGCCAATCATGAGCGGACAGGTGATCCGCTGTGGCGACCCCTAACCGGGAAAAGCTGAAAGAAGAAGAAGAAGAATGTACTGAAAATGAGAGGCAAAGAGGTACAACAAAAGAATAACTGTGCTGAAAATAAATTTGTTTACAATCATTGAAAAGAGCAGCTGTTAGGTTCTGCTGAAATACAGCACTATGCATTTCTAAAAGAAGGGGGTGTTGACCAACACAGACTGGTTATAAACAATGCTGTGCTGTAGTGGAATATGACTTTTGCATAAAATATTCTGTAAAGACAGGAGTAAGTGGTTGTTTACAGTTGCATATTACAATTGTGCAACATGTTAAAACTTTGAGAGTGGTGACTACCTCTAAAGGTTTGAAGAGAGTTGGAATAAATAGTCCTGAATAACAGTACTTATTGTTAAAATTAGATATTGTTATTAAGATGTAAAAATGTTGGGGAAAGGTAATGGAGCCCTTTTCAGGAAATGTGGCTGTAGAACAAATGACCATTCAGCAAGAAGAGAAAGGTATAAGGCACTCACCTAGAGTTTTACAGCATTGCAAGAAAAGATGTTTTTTTGAAAATTAAAACAAAATTACAGAGAACTTTAAAGCTGTTTGACCATGTCAAACAAAAGAGCAGACTGAGAAATTGTTGCTTTAGCCAAAAGACACACAGAACATTATTTACAAGGGGAAGTGAAATAGAAGAATAAACCTGAGAGTTCTAATCAAAGAGATGGAATAAGTATAAAAGAAAGGGTTAGATTCTCTGAAAATGATGAAGATGTGGAAGGTATGAAAAAGGTCCAGAAACAAATCTGAGCAGCCTAAGGAAGGTCTGACTAAGCTAAGCCAAAAAGAAAGAGAACCAATTTTAGCATAGCTGGAAATATGGTATATAAACTGCAAAAAGAGCAAAGCAAACTGGTGTCTGAACTTCAGAGACAAAGGAGAAGACAGCTTCATTTACAGATTGACATTGTGTGTTTACAGAGCAAAAGGGAAGACATTGGGCAAGAGTGACAAACTGCTAATGAAACTCTTCTTGATTTAAAAGTAAAGTGAGTTACTAAAGGCCCAACTCTAACAGGCTGAAAATAATGACAAGAAATGTATACAAACTCTTGTTCACAACAAGTGGCCATTTCCCTAAACCATGACACTTTTATCCAGCTTATACAACAAAGGAAATCTGAAAGTATAAAAGAATGAAACCAGTTATCGTGTATAAGTGAGGAATTTAAAAATGTTGCATAAACAGTGACATAAATGTGCTTTGTTTGCATATCCTGGAGCAGAAGTAAAAATGCCACTATGTGTGAAAATCTAGAGGCAAAATAAAAATTCCAAAGGAAATTGTTGGAAGAAGCAAACAGTAAATTAAAGCAGTGCGTGCCAGCTCTTGCTTCTTATGGTGGGATGACACACAAAAAAATCATAATGCTGCAACATATCTACAAAAGGAAGTTAATTCTCTTAAGCAGAAGAAAGGCACTCATATTAAACTTCTGAGACAGAGAAGCGACTAATAAAGAGAAAAGTAGAGACATTCAGGGCTTGAAGGCTATACAAAAAATGAACAGAACTGTGCTAAAAGCTAGTGTTTTAGTGCAACAAACAGCTGTAAAGCCTAAAGCTGCATGAATAAACCGAAGTAAAACTAGCAGTCTGCAGCATCTCAGATGTTGAATATTGTTCAGGAATGGAGTCTAAATTAGAAAATTCTCCGTCTGTGCCTGATGAAAGCTATTGTCAGAAAGACCTACAAGTATCAAACTCAAAAATGAAAAGGTAGAAACAACAAGAATTGTAACTATTATGCCCTTCTGCAAGAAATGGAAAACTCACAGTGAAAGAAAACTCATCAAGTTAGTCAACAAATGAGGTGAAGCTTGTAAAACAAAATAGTGAAAGAGTCAAACAATCTGATGCGCTAAAAATTGTGCTAATTTATAAGCAAGTAGAAAATCCAGTGAAGCCATACAGTGTAATGGATGAAGTACCACAGGAAAGTCCGAATCAGAGAGTGAACGTGCAACACTGAATTCTAAGATGGAAGTAAAGACCTAAGCAGCAGAAACTTGAGCCTGAATTTAAATTCAGCGGTGGTGGTGCTGCGGTAGCGTTGTCGCCTCACAGTAAGACGCTGTCCGGTTCGACTCTCAGCTAGAGTGTCTTCTGCATGGAGACATGCGTGAATGGGCGTAGCTTCGTTGAAGGTTGTGCATCAGGGCTGGCAACCCGGTACATAAAACTCAACTGCCAATCATTAGCGGACCAGAGTTCCGCTGTGGCGACCCCTAACCGGGAAAAGCTGAAAGAAACAACAACAACTGTCACAGATAACTCCTGCTATCCTGGGCTTGTAGAAAAGTTCAACAATGGAAACTGACAATGAAAGTGTGATACAGTAGGCATGTGATGATGGGTATCATACCTTAGATCACTCCCAGAGTTCCGCTGTGGCGACCCCTAACCGGAAAATGCCAAAAGAAACAACAACTGTGACAGATAACTCCTGCTATCCTGGGCTTGTAGAAAAGTTCAACAATGGAAACTGACAATGAAAGTGTGATACAGTAGGCATGTGATGATGGGTATCATACCTTAGATCACTCCCGCCGTGAAGTTCCCAAACAACCTGATATGAACTAACATGTCAGAGCAGCCTAATAAATCTGAAGACCAGATAAACAGCCCAAAGAGCGAGCTGCACCCAGCACCACTTTCAATAACAGAAACAAGAACACAATTTTAAACAGTGCTCAAAAATGTTAACCAAGACTAGTCAGAGCCAGATCTTGGTTAAATGAGGACCTAGGCAAGGTAATAGACCAGGGCCCCCTTAAACCATACCAATATCCCACTACTTATCTTGTTTACTTCTACAATGATTGCAGAGATTTGGATTTAATTTAACACTTTTGTTTTAACTTTTACAGCCAAGACAACACCAACAACAGGGATTTGACAAACAACATAAAGTCTCACATTGGAAACACACTTGGCATGAGCAACAATAAACTTTTCTACTCTTGCTCACAGTTATAGAAGATGCATCTGGCAACCTTTTACTTGCTGGGATTTATAGTCCCATAGCATATAGCGATGCACTAATTAATGGCTATGTGAAAGGTACAGGAATTCAAAAGACACATGTTTAACAAATTTGCTAATAGCTTGGGGCAGCCTGTTGGAGTGTTACTTTTCAGTGGCAGCCCAGAAGCAACATCTGATAAAGTGTCTTGGTCACAGTCACACAGTAGACAAAGAAAGGTTGAGAGACTCAAACCCTGTACTCATAGCCTTACTCCTCTGCACTAAGTTCAGAATGTTGTATTGTAGACCAACACAATTTATTTCACACCTGTGTTCCTAACAAAAAAAAAAAACAGCTAAGCTAAAAATATATCTATAGTTAAAGATTAACACAGACTTCATGTAGTCCACTTTATTCACAAGTCAAAAATAAGCAGAAGTCAACATAATAAGGAAACCAAGGACTGTACCCAAAGAACAAGGCAAATATAATGAGGATCCTGTTTATTACAATTGATTCCTTCATTTTCACCATAAATACTGTGGGATGCTGGTACCAAATATTTACACACAGACACATGCGCACACACATTCACATGTATGCAAGTCAAGAGCTCATCCATACACTTGCACCCATGGTACCTTGCTTCTTCCAATTAATACTCCTGGAAGAAAAAAGAAAAAAAAAGAGCAGGCCTCTTTGAGCCGAACAGTTGCACACACACACACACACACACACACACACACACACACACACACACACACACACACACACACACACACACACACACACACACACACACACACACACAAAACCTGGCTTCCACCAATTAAAGATTGCATTTGTAATATCTAGGATGAAAATAAGACCACATTTTTTTTTTATCTGAACAGTTGCACACAGATTGACTTGAGCAGCTGAATGGTCACATGCAGAGCAGATGAGTAGATCCGCAAATCACCAGTCTGCTCAGCTGCTGTGTAATCTAGGGAAAAGATGAACTGTGCAGTGATTCTAATTGGGGTTTCTGTTAGTTTGTTTGATTTTTTTTTTTAATATTTTATTAGCAGGCCAGGCCCTCCAGCGAGCACTGGGTCCTAGGCAGCCACCTACGTCACCTTGTGCTGGATCTGGCCCTAAGACTAGTCTAAAGCTGAAAATTCACTGAAGTCAAGGAAGGGCCAAGTATGTCAATATATTACAAAACAAATATCTCTGCAAAGCAATGAAAATCTGACGTTCTACCTACTGGTAAAAGTCCAAAATAAATCTACTTTTCGAAATCTACTGTCACAAGAGTTAACCAAACTTCACTGGAGGAAATCATGCAAAATCTGAAAGATCTA